>NC_091346.1:26143587-26403587 GCF_038502225.1 Cherax quadricarinatus | reverse complement strand
GTGCAAAAAACAATAAATAATTATGAAATGTTTCCTATGGCCTCATAGGGTAATGTTCAGTCACCAAGAAACAAAACGACACTGCCTCCTCAGAATGAGTGTATGGGAGGTTGTGTGCGTTGCACACTCGGACATGTACCGTACCGCGGACGAGAACTGAGGAAAGCAATGGAAGCGGAGCCAGTAATTTTACCGTACCACCGATGTCTAGAATGGAGGAAAGCAAAGAAAATGGAACCAATAATTTTATGGAAAAAATCGGCGATAACGAAAATGAGCGAAAACAGAGCCCAGCAAAAAGGGAGGGTCCACTGTATTGTGAAATTAATTTTTCATTATCATAACATAAAACATAGTTCTGAATCAGGGAGCTTGGTCCATTGATTCAGAAGACAACCAGATACTAAGACTACAGGTATTGGTACCTGGTATTGTAACCAGGTGTTGTAACCTGTAGTACTGCAGTACAGTAATGTATAGTAATTATATATTACATAATTTACAGTTATTTTCCTTAACTTTTAATGGCAGAGAGATAAAGTGTAATCTGCTGTGATTTGGCAAGGACTTTGAATAAATTTTATTCTGAGTTAGGGAAGCTGTAAAGCTCTGCTAGTGAAAATGTAGATGGCTGAGGTGTTGAACAAGGAACAGGTTTAATTAATGTTTCCTGCTTCAGTTGTTTGCCACTTAGATTCTGGTTCCTTATGATACATTCTCCAAAGGTTTGTAAGTGTGGATAATAGGCCTTCTCATCATTTTAATCAAAGTTCATTGTACTTGAGAATATCAGTTGCATCTCATACAACCGACTGTTTTGGTGGCCTCTCAGTCTCCTCTTCACCATATCACTATTCTGTTGTTCTGTGCCAGTACTTATTGCAGGAGACTTGATTGCATCACTTAACCCTTTCAGTGTCGGTCCCCTAATACTACGGCTCGAGAGCCAGTGTCAGTAACATAATACTACGCCAAAATTCTAGATCCTTCAAATCTGGTGAAAGAAAGCTGGTAAACCTACATATGAAAGAATGGGTTTGCATGGTCAGTTTATCTGGAGTTTATCTGGAGAGAGTTCCGGGGGTCAACGCCCCCGCGGCCCGGTCTGTGACCAGGCCTCCTTAGGTCAGTGTCCCAGGATGCGACCCACACCAGTCGACTAACACCCAGGTACCCATTTTACTGATGGGGAACATAGACAACAGGTGAAAGAAACATGTCCAATGTTTCTACTCTGGCTGGGAATCGAACCCAGGCCCTCACCGTGTGTAGCGAGAGCGTTAACCACCAGGCCACCAGAGCACATTTTTCTAAGTGTTATAGTGTGTGCACATTAAAAAAAAAATCCAGCAGCATGCACTGCATAATGAGAAAAAGCTCCCACTGTGTTTTTGGTTTAAAACAGCAACTTTCCAGCATACAGTGGACCCCCGCTTAACGATCACCTCCAAATGCGACCAATTATGTAAGTGTATTTATGTAAGTGCGTTTGTACGTGTATGTTTGGGGGTCTGAAATGGACTAATCTACTTCACAATATTCCTTATGGGAAAAAATTCGGTCAGTGCTGGCACCTGAACATACTACTGGAATGAAAAAAGTTCGTTAACCGGGGGTCCACTGTATTTTTGTATGGTATTAATGGTTGTAGAGTGGACCCTCGGCTAACGCCTTTAGTCCATTCCAGAGAGCTAGGCTTTAACCAATTTAGCATTTAACCGAATTAATTTTCCCCATAAGAAATAATAGAAAATCAATTAATCCGTTCCAGACACCCAAAAGTATTAAACAAAATAATTTTTTTACATGAAATATACATTTTCCTACACAGAAAACAGTGATACATGTACAATAAACATTACTGAAATGACACTTACCTTTATTGTGGAACTGTTGATGAGTGATGAGACAGTAGGAGGGCAGAGGATGCAGGTGTTCTATTGTTTGGAAGGGGAATCCCCTTCCATAAAGACTTCGGGTAACAAGTCCTTTTCTGGGGTTACCTCCCTTCTTTGTTTTTTAACCCTTTGATTGTCGCAACCCCCAATCCTGAGGTGTCTCCTGGTGTCGCAAATTTTAAAAAAAAAAAAATATTTTTTCTTATGAAATGATAGAGAATCTTTTCCTGATTGTAATGACACAAAAAAAACGAAATTTGATGGAAAACTGACAGAATTATGCTCTCGCAAAGTTAGCGACCTCGGCGCTGTTTACAAATCGGCAATTTCGCCCACTTTGAGCCCTATTTTCGGCTAATTCCATTGTTCCAGTCGCCCAAACTCATAGCTATTTCTTTAGAACTCCATTTTTTCTATCGATTGAGTTAAAGAAACTGCCCATTTACCGACTTCAACTACCTAATAATGTGGTCAGAAATTTGCAATTTGGCCAATTTCACGAAAACTAAAAAATATGACAATTTCAAAATAAGGTCCAGAATGAACAATGCAGACATTCCTGGCTCTAAAATAACATTTTCTTTGCTCATCAGTCATGTCTCCAGGCCCCTCTGATATTACTCTTGCTTTCTATTTTGAATTTTTATTCAAACAAAAAATAGAAGACTTACTATTATGCAGACTACTGCAATACTGTAATAATTGTATAAATAACATCAACCCATTCATGACTGCATATTAGAGTGGCTAGTTGGACATTTATTGGACAATGGCATCATTTGTTTACTTTTGATCATTGGCAAAAATCAAACATTTCCCCTACTTTGAGCTCCATTTCTAGGTTCTTTTTATAGTAAAATCAATCAAAATCACCTCTATTTCTATAATATGTTTCACATTCTATCAAATGAAACCAAGAAAACGAGAATACAACCATAAATACTATACAAAAATAGACCACAAAGTCGGCATTTTAATTAAAAAAAAAACGGTTGGAGTTTTTTTTCTCATGCACTGCGTGCTGCAGGATTTTTTTATATGGTGCACACTGACCACACACACCCATTCTCTCACATGTGGGCCTACCAGCTTTCTCCTGCTTGATTTGAAGCCGCTAGAATTTATGAGTATATATACGTCAAACACGGTACCTCGTAAGACGTATATATACGGCCGCGACAGTCAAAGGGTTAATGCCACTAGGGCCAGCTTGAGAGTCACTGGACCCCTGTCGTGCAAAATATCTGTTCATAGAGCTCTGTTTCTTGTGTCCCTTTAATATTTCCCTAAAATGGGCCACAAGAGTGTCATTGTACAAGTTACCAATACGGCTTGCAACAGCTATGTCAGGATAATATTCATCCATAAATGTTTGCAACTTTGTAAACATTGTACACATTTCCTTAATCTTTGATGAAGGCAACTTCCTCTGTCTCTCTTCCTCCTCCTCTGAAGGAAATCCCTGAGCTTTGGTCTGTTGCTGTTGCACCTGAAGCTCTTCATCGTCATCCCTCACCAATGCTTCCACATCCTCGCCACTAACCTCCAACCCCATGGACTTCCCCAATGCCACAATAGATTCCATGACTGGTATAGGCTCCTGAAGGTTAGCCCCAAACCCTTCAAATTCCCTCTCTTGTACACATTGTGGCCACAATTTTCTCCAGAGTTCAAAGTCCTGCAAGTCACTCCCTCCTAAGCCTTACCTATAAGGTTTATACAACTGAGGATACTGAAGTCATCTTTCCAGAGCTCTCTTAGGGTCAGTTCAGTGTCTGAGGTCACTTAACCCTTAAATGGTCCAAACGTATATATATGTTCACTCGTGTAGCGCCCCAATTTTTTTTTGAGGAAAAAAATTTTCTTTTTTAAATAGGAAAAAGGAGCATATGGTACCCAGGCATCCCCAATTATTTTAATATGGTGCACAGTGAGTGCACACACCCATTCTCTCATGTCTAGGTGACTCAGGCTTATCGTGGCAATGTTAAATGAATGACAAAGAAAACGTATATACAGTGGACCCCCGCATAGCGAACTTAATCCGTGCAAGAGGGCTGGTCGTTATGCGAAATGTTCGCTATGCGAATTAATTTTCCCCATAAGAAATAATGGAAATAAAATTAATCCGTGCAAGATACCCAAAAGTATGAAAAAAAAATTTTTTTACCACAAAAAAATGTTAATTTTAGTACACACAAACTGAAAAAGGCATGCACAATTACATGACACTTACTTTTATTGAAGATCTGGTGATGATTGATGGGATGGGAGGAGGGGAGAGAGAGTGTTAGTGTTTAGAAGGGGAATCCCCTTCCATTAGGACTTGAGGTAGCAAGTCCTTTTCTGGGGTTACTTCCCTTCTTCTTTTAATGCCACTAGGACCAGCTTCAGAGTCACTGGACTTCTTTCGCACAACATATCTGTCCATAGTGGCCTGTACCTCTCGTTCCTTTATGATTTGTCTAAAGTGGTTCACAACAGTGTCATTGTAACAGTCACCAGCACGGCTTGCAATAGCTGTGTGAGGGTGATTTTCATCAAAAAAGGTTTGCACTTCAAGCCATTTTGCACACATTTCCTTAATCTTTGAAGTAGGCAATTCCTTCAATTTCTCTCTCCCCTCCTTTGAACCAGTTTCCCCAGGTCTGGCCTCTTGCTCTTGAAGTTGATCTATCAGCTCATCAGTGGTTAGTTCTTCATTGTCCTCCTCCACCAACTCTTCCACATCCTCCCCACTAACCTCCAACCCCAAGGACTTCCCCAATTCCACAATTGATTCCTCAACTGGTATACTACTCCTCTCAGGGTTAGCCTCAAACCCTTCAAAATCCCTTTTGTCTACACATTCTGGCCACAGTTTCTTCCAAGCAGAGTTCAAGGTTCTCTTAGTCACTCCCTCCCAAGCCTTACCTATAAGGTTTACACAACTGAGGATATTAAAGTGATCCTTCCAAAACTCTTTTAGAGTCAATCCAGTGTCTGTGGTCACTTCAAAGCACTTTTGAAACAGAGCTTTTGTGTACAGTTTCTTGAAGTTGGAAATGACCTGCTGGTCCATGGGCTGCAGGAGAGGAGTGGTATTAGGAGGCAAAAACTTCACCTTAATGAAGCTCATGTCCCCATAAAGTCGCTCTGCCACGTCTGTAGGATGACCAGGGGCATTGTCTAACACCAGGAGGCACTTAAGGTCTAATTTCTTTTCAGTTAGGTAATCTTTCACATTGGGGGCAAATGCATGGTGTAACCAGTTATAGAAAAATTCCCTAGTGACCCATGCCTTACTGTTTGCCCTCCACAGCACACACAAATTATCCTTGAGGACATTCTTTTGCCTGAACGCTCTGGGAGTTTCAGAGTGATACACTAATAAAGGCTTAACTTTGCAATCACCACTAGCATTGGCACACATCAACAAAGTAAGCCTGTCTTTCATAGGCTTATGTCCTGGGAGTGCCTTTTCCTCCTGAGTAATGTAGGTCCTGCTTGGCATTTTCTTCCAGAACAGGCCTGTTTCATCACAATTAAACACTTGTTCAGGTTCCAGTCCTTCAGTTTCTATGTACTCCTTGAATTCATGCACATATTTTTCAGCCGCTTTGTGGTCCGAACTGGCAGCCTCACCATGCCGTATCACACTATGGATGCCACTACGCTTCTTAAATCTCTCAAACCAACCTTTGCTGGCCTTAAATTCACTCACATCATCACTAGTTGCAGGCATTTTTTTAATTAAATCGTCATGCAACTTCCTAGCCTTTTCACATATGATCGCTTGAGAGACGCTATCTCCTGCTAGCTGTTTTTCATTTATCCACACCAATAAGAGTCTCTCAACATCTTCCATCACTTGCGATCTTTGTTTCGAAAACACAGTTAAACCTTTGGCAACAACAGCTTCCTTGATTGCCGTTTTCTTGCCCACAATAGAAGCGATGGTTGATTTTGGTTTCTTGTACAACCTGACCAGGTCGGTGATACGTACTCCACTTTCATACTTATCAATGATCTCTTTCTTAATTTCAATGGGTATTCTTACCCTTTGAGGTGTAGGGTTGGCACTAGAAGCTTTCTTGGGGCCCATGGTCACTTATTTTCCACAAACAGCACCGAAAACACTGTAATAATACGAAATATTCCGAGTGTATGCTTGAATGTTACCGCGGAGGCTGGCTGGTAAACAATGGGACGGGCGGCACATGTGAGGCTGGCTGAGGGCGCACATTGGACGCGTCTCGGACGAAGGTCGCTGAGCGGGTTTTTGTCCACTATGCGGGGCAAAATTTTAGCGAACAAAGCGTTCGCTATGCGGATTGTTCGCTATGCAAGGCGTTCGCTATGCGGGGGTCCACTGTATACGTTTGGGGCGCTACGCACGTGAACGTATATATACGTTTGGACCGTTTAAGGGTTAAAAGCACTTTTCAAACACTGCTTTGGTGTACAATTTTTTGAAGTTTGAAATGACCTGCTGGTCCATGGGCTGGAGGAGAGTAGTGGTATTAGGAGGCAAAAGCTTCACTTTGATGAAGCTCAACTTCCCTGCAATTTGCTCTTGCAAGTCGTGAGGATGAGCAGGAGCATTGTCCATTACCAGGACGCACTTGAGTGACAATTTATTTTCCAGGAGGTACTTTTTCACAGTAGGGCCAAACACGTCATGAAACCAGTCCAGGAAAATGTCCCTAGTGACCCATGCCTTACTGTTTGCTCTCCACATCACACACAATTTAGTCTTAATGACATAGTTTTTCTTGA
This sequence comes from Cherax quadricarinatus, assembly GCF_038502225.1. Classification (NCBI taxonomy): domain Eukaryota; kingdom Metazoa; phylum Arthropoda; class Malacostraca; order Decapoda; family Parastacidae; genus Cherax; species Cherax quadricarinatus. The sequence goes on along the minus strand of NC_091346.1, from coordinate 26,396,931 downwards.
ACGCTCTGGGAGTTTCAGAGTGATACAAGAGTAAAGGCTTCACTTTGCAATCCCCACTAGCATTACCACAAAACATTAAAGTTAGCCTGTCTTTCATAGGCTTGTGTCCTGGGAGTGCCTTTTCCTCCTGAGTAATGTAGGTCCTGTTTGGCATTTCTTCTAAAACAGGCCTGTTTTGTCACAGTTAGATACTTGTTGTGGTTTTAATTTTTCAGTGTCTATGTACTCCTTAACCCTTTCTGCACACATTTTTCAGCCACTTTTTTGTCAGAACTGGCAGCCTCACCATGTCTTATCACACTGTGTATGTCACTATGATTCTTAATTCTCTCAAACCAGCCTTTGCTGGCCTTAAATTCATTAACAGCAGCACTATTTGGAGGCATTTTCTTAATGAGATCCTCATGCAGTTGCCTTGCCTCTTCACATATTATTTACTGAGAAACACTATCTCCTGATAATTGTTTCTCATTTATCCACACCAACAACAGTCTCTCCACATCTTCAAGTATTTTCAGTCTCTGTTTTATAAGCATACTTGCACCTTTTGCAACAACAACTTCCTTGATTGTCTTTTTGTTCCGCAAGATAGTAGTGATGGTTAAATGGGGTTTGCTGTATAACTTTTCCAACTCTGAGATATGCACTCCACTCTCGTACTTTTCTATTATCTCCTTTTTTAATTCGTTAGTACACCTTACCCTTTTTACCACAGGGTTGGCACTGGAAGCTTTCTTGGGGCCCATGGTGGCTTATTTAGCAGTTACAAGCACTAAAAATGGAATAATACAAAATATATCGCATGTACGCATGGAATCGTGCTCACTGGCTTGTAAACAATGGCACACTGGCTGGTACACGGAGTGAGTTGCTGGGCCCGCTCAGGGCGCTGTGCGGACACGTTCAGGATGAAAGCTCTTAACTGAGTTTTTAGGTGTTAGCCGAGCCAAATTTTATACGTCAAGGAGAAGCATTATCTGATTTTGGCGTTAGCTGATGAAAGCGTTAGCCGAGGGTCCACTGTATTTCTCCTCAGAGCTGTTTATTGTCTTCCCATCTCACCCCTCTATATATTATATGATTCAGTAAATAAATAGGTGATTCAGCTCTAAGATGGTGTTGGACAGGAGTGAAGGCAAATAATGTTTGGGAACTGATGAGCTGTTGGAATGTGAGCAAGGTAACGTTTCGTGAAGGGATTTAGGGAAACCAGTTAGCTGGACTTGAGTACTGAAGGTAGAAAGTACAGTGGCCACACACTAAACAAGGGGCAGGGATATTTGCTGTTTGGAGGGACATCTGAAGTGTTGTATCTGCATGCCTCTGGCAGCCAGTGATAGTGAGTGTTGGTGAAAGTGTTCCTTCTTTTTTTTGGGTCACTCTGCCTCGGTGGGAGATGGCCAGTGTGTTGAAAAAGCATGTGCATATGCACATATGAGCATGTACATAGGTATGTTCTATAATTTGACAAGAAAAGCAGCTGCTCACAGCACTCATGTTATGGTGAACCCCTTTTTCCAAGATGCACACTTTGCAGGTTAATTTGAATATTGTCTATGTTAGAGAATATTAGTTGTATTTATGACAGAACATCATCTGTTGCAGCAGACAGACAGAGACTCAAAGTGATAGTTGCAGTGATATTCAACCCACCACCCAATATAAGGAGACCAAGACAGGAATATGACAGCAAGCGAGCAATGATTTATAAGCATTCATGGCTAAAGCGAAGCTTCATGTGATTTCAGCCATGGAGACATAGATTGGGATACTGGGACCCACATGGGGGACTAGAAACATAGAGGACTAAGTTCATGGAAATTATTAGAGAAAATTTTCAGAGTCAGCAAGTTAAGGACATTACATTACACGAATAATAATGCACACACGGGAGAGAGGAGCTTACGATAACATTTCAGTCTGATTTGGACCATTTATTTGTGTGTTGTTCCAGTCACGGTATTGTGCCTTTTTGTTCTCTTAAGGACATGACATGGGAGAAGAAATGATGAGCCAGTGAGAGTGGACATGGTTCTTACTGTAAGCACATATGACATGTGTGAAATAGATTATGAGAGCCCTCTGGGCACTAGTGATCATGTGATCCTGAACTTCAAGCACCTAGTGGAACTAAAGGTAGAGGGAAGGTACAGTAGGCAGAAGGTGTGAAAAGCCAGACTTTAGAATAGGGAATTTTGAGGGGTCGAGACTTCCTGAGTGTAGTAGACTGAGACACAAAATTGTTAGTTAAATCAGTAGATGATATGATGGAGCACCTTGCTGGAAAATGCAGGGAAGCTGAAGAGACTTTCATACCAAGAAGATTCAGAAAGAACAAAGACAAGGAGAGCCTGTGGTTCAACCAAAGGTGTAGGGAGGCAAGAAATAAAAGTGTAAGAGGTTGGAAAAAATACAGAAAGAAAAGAACAGATGTAAATATAAAAGAAATGAATATGTTAGAGTGAGGAGAGAGAATTAGAGAATGAATAGCAGCAAAGGCCAAGTCTGAAGTGAAACTACTTCACAGCCACATCAGAAGAAAGACAACAGTAAAGGACTTTATACTTCGACTGATAAAAGGAGGAGGAAAGCTCATGAACAATGACACAGAAGTCTGTTAAGTGTTGATAAAATTATTTGAAGAGGTTTTCTCAGTGGAAGCTGGGGCAATATCAGATAGACTGAGAAACAGGGGACACCAACATGTACTGGATGCCATCTACACAACAGGGTTAGATTTAAAGAAACTCTTGATAGACCTGGGTTCATCAAACACTTGGTGGGACCTGATAATGTGTCACCATGGATTCTGCAAGAGAGTGCAGCACCATTTTCTATGATACGGTGGACCCTTGACTTACAATATTAATCCGTTCCAGAGAGCTCATCGTTAGATGAAATTATCATAAGTTGAATTAATTTTTCCCATAAGAAATAATGGAAATCCAATTAATCTGTTCCAGACACCCAAGAGTATGAAAAAAAAATTTTACCACATGAAATATACATTTTTTACACACAAAAAGAAGGATACATGCACAATATACTGTACTAAATGAAGAATAAATGACACCTTTATTGAAGATATAGTGATGAGACACTGGCTTTCTTGAGCACTCTGGGATTTTCAGAGTGATACATGAGTAAAGGCTTCACTTTGCAATCCCCACTAGCATTACAACAAAACATGAGAGTTAGCCTGTCTTTCATAGGCTTGTGTCCTGGGAGTGCCTTTTCCTCCTGAGTAATGTAGGTCCTGTTTGGCATTTTCTTCCAGAACAGGCCTGTTTCGTCACAAACACTTGTTGGGGTTGGAATTTTTCAGCGTCACCATCCTTTATCACACTGTATGCCACTACGATTCTTAAATCTCTCAAACCAACCTTTGCTGGCCTTAAATTCACCAATAAGAGTACTAGTTCCAGGCATTTTTTCCTGTTCACCTGGGTGTTAGTCAACTAGTGTGGGTCACAATGGAAATAAGTTAGTCCTTGATGACGCACTGACTTTCTTGGGTTATCCTGGGTGTGTAACCCTCTGGGGTTAATTGTTTCTCGGTAATTGTTTCTTGTTAAGCCACACCAACAACAGTCTCTCCACATCTTCGAGTAGTACAGCTGACAGTGGTACAGCAGCAGCTGACCGTGGTACAGCCACAGCAGCAGCTGACTGTGGTACAGCAGCAGCTGACTGTGGTATAGCAGCAGCTGATGGTGGTGCAGCAACAGCTGACGGTGGTGTAGCAACAGCTGACGGTGGTGCAGCAGCAGCTGACCGTGGTACAGCAGCGGCTGACGGTGGTGCAGGAACAGCTGATGGTGGTGCAGCAGCAGCTGACCATGGTACGATAGTATTTCGATAGTATTTCTCACCCTTTTTACCACAGGGTTGGCACTAGAAGCTTTGGGCCCATGGTGGCTTATTCAGCAGTTACAAGCACTAAAAACAATGGAATAATACGAAATTTATCGAATGTATACACGCAACTGTCCGCCCTGGCTTGTAAACAATGGCACTAGCTGAGCTGAGGCGGTCTGGCCAGATGGACCGCGTTCGGGACGAATGATGTAAGTCGAATTTTTCTTTGTAGGTTGGGGAAATTTTTTTACGCTGAAACGCTTTGTAAGTTAATTTTATCGTAAGATGAGGCCTTCATTAGTCGGGGTTCACTGTAAACAATAAGTTAGTTGATACTGGACAGTTACCAGAGATCTAGAAGACAGCAAATGTAGTCCCTACTCACAAACTTTCTTGAAGAATTTAAAAAAAAAAAAATTTCTTGTGAATGAGAATCTTTTCCCAATGGTAATGACGCCAAAGGTGCGAAATTTGATGCAAAACTTATGGAATTATGCTCTCGCAAAGTTAGCAATCTCAGCGATATTGACACTGATGATTTTGCCCACTTTGAGCCCTATTTTCGACCAAACTCGTAGTTATTTCGCTAGAAATCCTTTTGTATTATTGATTGAGTACAAGAAACTGCCCATTTACCAGTTTCAGCTACCCAATAAAGTGATCAGAAATTGGTAATTTGGCTAATTTCATACACAATTCAAGGAAAGCCAATTTTAAAATAGGGTCCAGAATTACCAGTGCAAACCTTCCTAGCACTAAAATAACATTTTCTTTGTTCATTAGTCATGTCTCCAGGCCCCTCTTATATTATTACACTTGCTTTCCATTTTGAATTTTTATTCACACAAAAAATAAAACATTTACTGTTGTGCAGACTACTGCACTATTGTAAAAATGGTATAAATAATATCAGTGCATTTGTGAAAGCATATTAGACCCACCAGTTGACGTGTATTGGACGTGTGATTTGATTTATTTATTCTTGAGCATTGGCAAAAATTGAACATTTCTGCTACTTTGAGCTCAATTTCAAGGTAAACCATTCAAAATTATCTCTAGTTTTGTAAAATGTCTTCATTCTATGAAATGAGACCATGAAAATGAGACTACAGCCATAAATACCATACGAAAATACAACGCAAAGTTGCTGTTTTAAACAAAAAAAACATGGTCAGTTTTTTCTCATGCACTGTGCGCTGCAGGATTTTTTTTATACTGTGCACACTGACCACTCAGACCATTCTCTCATATGTAGGCCTACCAGCTCTCTCCCGCAAGATTGGAAGCCGCTAGAATTTTGGCATACTGTTATGGGACCAACACTAGCTTGCAAGCCGTAATATTACAGGACTGACAGTGGAAGGATTAAGAAAGGAGACAGACAGGAGATGTTAAACTACAGACCAGTTTTCCTGACATGTATGCCTTACAGGGTAATGGGAAAACTTATCAGGGGTAAAGTGGTAGAGCACTTGGAGAGAAGTGGTTTCATGAACAGTAATTGGCGTGAGTTTAAGGACAGCAAGTCTGTCTTACTAACTTGATGGAATTCAGAGGCAAATTAACAGATATGCAACAAGAGAGAGGGTGAAGTGGATTGCATTTTTTTAGACTGCAAAAAAGGCATTCGAGTATGTATCCCACGAGAGGCTTGGCGAAAAAATTGAGATGGAGGCGGAAATAAGAGATCATGTACTTCGGTGAATCAAAGAGTATCTCAGGAGGCAGTGGCTTAGAGTGAATGTCAGGGAAAGAGATTTTGGAATGGGGAAGTATAACTAGTGGGGCTCCACAAGGATTAGTGTTAGGACCAATACTGTTTCTTGTTTATGTAAATGATATTCCAGATTGGATTGATTCAGAGTTATCTGTTTGCTGATGATGTAAAATTGATGAGAAAAACAGATGAGGACATGGGAAAAGCTCCAAAGGGATCTAGATAAATTGCAGAAGTGGCCAGATGAGTGCTTTCTTCAATTTAACCCAAGTAAATGCAAGGTCACGAAGAATGGGACCCATATTGGAGTATGCAGCATCAAGATGGAACCCACTCTTGAGGAAGTATGTTATGAAACAGGAGAAAGTGAAGAGGTATGCAGTAAAGCTTGTTCCAGAGCTAAGAGGTATGCATTATGAGGAAAAGCTAAAAGAATAATTTAATGACTCTGCAGGACAGAAGGACCAGGGAAAACCTGATAACAATATACAAAATACTCATGAGGCATTGATAGGACAGGCTGTTTGAGAGGAAGGAAACAGGTACTCTGGGGCACAGCTGGATACTAAAGACAGATGAGTCACAGGGATGTAAGGAAGTATTTCTTCAGTTTCAGGGTGGTTGGGAAATTAAGTGATCTTGAAGAAGTGATGAAGGCAGACTCTACACATAGTCTTAAGAATAGGTATGATAGGGTCCACTAGAGTAGGAAAGAGTGAATCTGGTAAGTAGCAAGTTGAGAGGTGAGCATGCATGCATGTGCAGGCATATACACTCATGCATGCACACAAAAATACATGCACGTATACAAGCAGATACACATATGGGAGGGCCCCACTTATACAGCGAAACACTGTAAAGCAGGGCCTTCCTGTACACACACAAACATATTTTGAGATGTTCTTAGTACTTTGTGTTTTATTGGTTTTATGTGGGCAGTAAATAATTTCTGTTCCTTTTGCAGCTTTAATTTCTCTCCCACCTTGATTTGTACCAAACAATATTCTAAATGAGAGAGCACAGGTGATTTGATTAGTGCAACTGTTGGCACTAATCGAAGGTCTCGTTATCCATCCTTTTCATTTTTTCTGTTATTTACAGTATTTACCTTCATGTGAATGATAGGTCATCTAACAGTATTGCATCCAAGCATTTTACATGACATATTCCTAATGCATTTTGTATCCAGTGCTCTTTTTGCCTTCTTCATTCTTTCCATATCTTAGCAGATGAAATTTGTCAACATCAATCATCATGTTATTTCCTATTGCCCACTGCAAGACTTCGTTTATATCTTATTTAAAATTGTGTGTGTCATTAATGAGGTGACTTTCATTTTTAATTTTGTATCATCTGCAAAGGATCATATGAAGATGAGTAGTATTTTTGTCTGTGTTGGCTATGACTTTGAGAAAAAGTCGTGGGAGTAAGACCATGCTGTGGGATACTGAGCTTTTCACATGCTAAGGCTGGAAGTTGCTTTGTTTACTACTATTTGTGTTCCATTGATTAGAAAATTTTAATATCCTTTTTCCTAATTCTCCTGTGATAACTACTGACCATATTTTATCAGTTATCACTTCCTTATCACATTTGTCAAATGCCTTAATAAAATTCATGGTCTTTGGCAAGTCATGTCATAGAAGGTGATGATAACCTATGCCCCACTATCTTTGAGAGGCAGTTACTGTTCTGTACATACCAGACTTTGGCCATTATAAATTTTATGGAAACTCCATTAAATATTGTACAGTCCATCATGTAATGCACAAAAAGCTATGTTTGATTAACTCCAGCTGTTGAACTATAGAAGTAGAGTTTGATAGCAATTTAAAAATACAAGGTTAAAGGAGCACTGTAGTAGGCCTATCAGCCCATGTTCCTCACTCGTAACTGTAGCTATGGTTTTTGTGTTTAATAAGTCAGTTATACACTATGTCTTTCATATTTAGTATGAATAGCTTTTCTGAACTTTATGTAGAAATAGTTGACCTTGAAAATAATCTTGAGTACGTAAATGGAATTGACTTGAGGAAGATGACAGGGTGGATAATGAGAACTTTCAAAGTAAGGGAAATAGTGCCAATGGTGACACTTTTCAAATGGCTTATGTTCTCTCTCATTTGGAATATTACTCAGTGTTGATGGCCTCATTCAGGGCAGGAGAAATATCAGAGCTGGAACAGATACAGAGATCGTTTATCACATACATAAAGCACTTAAATTACTGGGAATGATGCATAGTTCTAGATATATGGAGGGGAGGAGGGGTAGGGGTCCTCCTAGGAAAGGATGGAGGGAGGGGGTAAAAGAGGTTTTGTGTGCAAGGGCCTTGGACATGCAGTAGGCATGTGTGAGCATGTTAGATAGGAGTGAACGGAGACAGGTGGTTTTTGGGACCTGATGAGCTGTTGGAGTGTGAGCAGGGTAATATTTTGTGAAGGGATTCAGGGAAACCAGTTAGCTGGACTTGAGTCCTGGAGGTGGGAAGTACAATGCCTTCACTTTAAAGGAGGGGATTTGTGATATTGGCTGTTTGGAGAGACATCTAAACTGTCAAGTCTGGGCACCTCTGCAAACACACTGATTTTGTGGGAATGATGGTGAAAGTGTTTGTTTTTTGGGTCACTCTGTGTCTATGGTGAAAGTGTTTGCTTTTTGGGTCACTCTGTGTCTATGGGAGATGGCCGTCGTGTTGAAAAAAAGAAAAATACACTCGATGGAATTGAGGAGAGAGAGAGAGAGAGATGCATGATATATATGAGAGATGTGTGATAACTGGAAAGTTGTTCAGGACCTTGTCCCAAATCTGCACACTGTCATAACACTACTGCAATGACAGATATTGGAGGAGGTGCAAAATAAATCCAGTACAAAGCAGGGGCACTGTGAGCACAATAAAGAAACACTGTATCAGCATCTATGGCCACAGACTATTTATGTGTGTGATGAATGGTTCGAAAAACCGACAAGTTGAAGATTGAGACACTTATGCAGCATATGGGAATCTTTATTCAGGAAACGTTTCGCCACACAGTGGCTTCATCAGTCCAATACAAAGAGGAAGGCGTAAGGAGAGGAGGAGAATGAGGTAATCAGTCCCTCAGCCTGGAGTCGATGTGTTCAGTCCATCAATCTTGTAGAATGTACAGCATAGGGCCGTAGACGTGGCTTATATACTGTAGTGAGGTGAGGTGAAGCAGGCGGAGGCGGGGTCATAGAGGTACCATCCACTAGTCGAAGTAGGTCTTCGTCCAAAGGTTGAACAAGTGTTGAAGAATTCTTTGTAACAAGATCCCATGATGCTGCAGTGTCTTACATGCAGATATCAGAAATACTGCTGAGACAAATGTAGAAGTCTTCAAGAGGAAACTGGAAAAGTATCTTCACTATGTGCCAGATCATCCAGGCTGTGATGGATATGTGGGTCAGCAGATAACCAGCATCAACAGCCTGGTTGACCAGGCAAGCACCAGACGAGCCTGGCCCAAGGCTGGGCTCTGAAAGTAGAAAAATTCTTGAACTCGTTGTAGGTACATCAGAGGTATAGCCTCAAATAGTTGTATATGACCAAAATGTGCCTGGAAGCTCTTTGTATGAATTCATTATGTATTTTTCCTTTTTGTCCAATGTATTGATTCCAAAAGTAATTTGAAAAGTTTTTTACTGCTCACTAACTTATAACTGTGCTTTATGACACTATTATGAAGTTATACTTGTGTAGAATGATCAGGAAAATGGGTAAAAGATATTGGCTATCTCTGAAAATTTTTTAGCTAACCATGGATTATGTATAAGATTTGCCAATGAATGCCTCTTCAAGGGGGGCTCCTTGGCATGGTGAAGAGGCTTTTGGTCTGAGGAATTAGACCTGTCAATCTCCTTCCTCAGATCGAACCTAATTACCCCCCAATCCCCCCTTTCCCTATCCCATCCTCCCCATCCTCCCCTTTTTCCTTTCCTCCTCCTCCTCCTCCCCAACCCTCCCTTTTGCCTTTCCTTTTTTGGCCTTTGGGATTTTTCCCACAGGCACACTAGTTCCTAGGTAGGGGAAAGGGTACCAGGGTCCATCCCATTCTGTTGAAGTTCTTGGCAGTGGTGTAGTTTGCCGTGGAATCTGGATCACCTGGGGATGTCCCGATCCCTCTCCGGTATCCCGGAGGGTGGCTTTGGGTGTCTCTCGGGCGACGGGTGTATCTCTGGAAGCCACCTTTCGGATTCCGGGGGTGGTGGCCGAAGGAGGTATGCTTTGTGGCAGATATCCGGTCGCCCTCTCTTTTGTCCACCGAGGTAGCTCAGCAGATGTGAGGTTGCTATCCCAGATTGCTGGTTTACTGGCATGAAGGGTAGGGTATGGCACGGGTTCCATGCTGCATCTGTGCTACTTGGCTACTTGCGGTGCTGAGGTCTTCTTGGGCGCGGAGGGAGATTTCTGGCCCTTTCATTCCTCCTGGGAACTATCCCTCCCTGGTCCCCCCTTTTTTTATTCTTTTTTTTTATTTTTATTTTCTTTTTTCTTTTTTTTTTTTTTTCTTAAAACAAAAAGAAAGAAGTAACCTAACCATAGAGTACCTAATCCCTGACCCCGCTACCCTCGGGCCCCTTATTGTTACCGCACCCCGTTCTGACCTCGCCTCATCTTTTGGCCACTCTTCGGACACTCCTAAGACCACAGTAAATCTTGCTGGTGCTGTTTTGTCACCCGCTTCAGGTGCTGGGGTTTCGACTGACTCCTTCGATTTGTCTGACCTCCGCTCTCCTTTGACTATGCTTCCAGCCTCTCCTTCTATGGTGTGGCAATTTTCGAATCGCCAGCCCGTCCCACGTCGGACCAACTCTGGTCCCACTTCTAAACGCCAATGACAATCTCCTGATGACATAACTTCGTTACCTTCCCATTCTACTAGGAAAAGACCGATACGTCATGCACTCCCTCTCCACACTCAGTTTCGGACCACACAATGGACTAAATTCTTTACTTTAAGACCGACTTCTTCTACTGCCTATCTTTCCGACCATAGTATTGGCAAAGCGCTCCTACGCCATGTTGGTAGAGATATTTCCTTTCATGATCTTAAGAGTGGTACGCGTATCATCACAGTCCAGAATGCTACCCAAGCTCATGATCTTTCTCTTCTTTCACATATCGATACTATTCCTATCACTATTGAAAAACATCATTCCCTCACTTCTTGTAGTGGTACTGTCATTCTGCCCCATACCATAGTCCAACAGAATTTCCAGACATGTGGCAATGACATTCTCAAACAGCTGGAACTCCAAGATCTCCCAATTCTCAAGGTAGACACTTATGTTCTTCCTGCCCGCGGGCGGAGATGATACCCTTGCAATGTGGCTCGTTTAATTTTTGACAGCCATGAACTCCCATCCTCTGTTTATGTAGCAGAACATCGGTTACAAGTTCGAAAGGTGATCCCTACACCGCAACAGTGTAGAAATTGCTGGCAATTTGGCCACCCAGCAAAATATTGCAGATCTATAGCCGAATACCCAGTCTGTGGTGCTGATGACCATTCTAATACGTCTTGCAGTCGACCTCCCTCTTGCCTTAACCCTTTGACTGTCGTGGCCGTATATATGCGTCTTACGAGGTACCGTGTTTGACGTATATATACTCATAAATTCTAGCGGCTTCAAATCAAGCAGGAGAAAGCTGGTAGGCCCACATGTGAGAGAATGGGTCTGTGTGGTCAGTGTGCACCATATAAAAAAAATCCTGGAGCACGCAGTGCATAATGAGAAAAAAAAAAACTCCGACCGTTTTTTTTTTAATTAAAATGCCGACTTTGTGGTCTATTTTCGAATAGTATTTATGGTTGTATTCTCGTTTTCTTGGTCTCATTTGATAGAATGGAAAACATATTATATAAATAGAGGTGATTTTGATTGATTTTACTATAAAAAGAACCTAGAAATGGAGCTCAAAGTAGGGGAAATGTTTGATTTTTGCCAATGTTCAAAAGTAAACAAATGATACCATTGTCCAATAAATGTCCAACTAGCCATTCTAATATGCAGTCATGAATGGGTTGATGTTATTTGTACAATTATTACAGTATTGCAGTAGTCTGCATAATAGTAAGTCTTCTATTTTTGGTTGAATAAAAATTCAAAATAGAAAGCAAGAGTAATATCAGAGGGGCCTGGAGACATGACTGATGAGCAAAGAAAATGTTATTTTAGAGTCAGGAATGTCTGCATTGTTCATTCTGGACTTTATTTTGAAATTGTCATATTTTTTTAGTTTTCATGAAATTGGCCAAATTGCAAATTTCTGACCACATTATTAGGTAGTTGAAATCGGTAAATGGGCAGTTTCTTGTACTCAATCGATAGAAAAAATGGAGTTCTAAAGAAATAGCTATGAGTTTGGGCAACTGGAACAATGGAATTAGCCGAAAATAGGGCTCAAAGTGGGCGAAATTGCCGATTTGTAAACAGCTCCGAGGTCGCTAACTTCGCGAGAGCATAATTCCATCAGTTTTCCATCAAATTTAATTTTTTTGGTGTCATTACAATCGGGAAAAGATTCTCTATCATTTCATAAGAAAAAATAATTTTTTTTTTTTAAATTTTGCGACACCAGGAGACACCTCAGGATTGGGGGTTGCGACAGTCAAAGGGTTAATTGTCATGAGGCTCACCCTTCGTACTCTCGCCGTTGCCAGGTCTACTTGAATGAGCAGGAAATTCATTGCCTCAAAGAGGCAGAAGGTCTCCCTTATGCTATGGCGGTTTCTCATCTCCGCCTCCAAGGGAGACTACCCCGTATTTCTTATTCTCGTATTTCAAAACGTCCCCCCACTTCTGGGGTCCCATCTTCTGCAGCCTCCTCTGAGGTTGCCAGTCCCATAGTCACTCCTGTATCTAATTCTTTTGCTGTCCTGGGCTCAGACATCCCTACTTCAACACCTCAGTCTGTTCTCACTTCTTCATGTTCTTCCTCACAAACCCCGGTATCGACAAGACCTCGTACGACACTTCCTCCCAATCGTCCCTCTACTTCTCAGAAGTCCAAAAAATCTCCTTTAACCCCTTCTTCCCTTCATCCACCTCCACACTTTACCTTCCTGGTCTCTGTACCTGGGTTTTCCCCTTTCACTGGCTCTGTTACAAGTGTGGAGGTTCATCCTCCTCCTCGTATTGTGCCTTCATCCCCTCTCCCCTCCCAAGTTTCTTCCTGTTCTGTCACCTCCCAGGTTTTTGCCTCTTCTGTCCCCTCCTACACTTCTCCAGTTCCCTCCACCTTTCCCCCCCCCCTACCTTGATACAGTCCATTACAGTTCCGATCTGTACTCAAACTCCTCCTTCCATCTCCAGTATTGTCTCCCATACGACGTCTCTGAACTCCGAAACACTTGAAGCAATCTCTGAATATATTGCAGAGACCAAACCGTCAATGGACACTGATCCACCCTCTGTTCCTTCTCTTTCCTCTTCTCCATCTGTGCAACTCCTTTCTTCACAGCGCACCATTCCTTTGCTGCTTAAACGTTTTCCGCTGCCACCGCATGTGGACTTTTCTAACCCCTCTAGTCCATAAGTACCCTTACCTGCGGATTTCTAGTATCTTTATCATTGCCAGTCATGGCCTATTTACAGTGGAATATACGCGGCCTCAGGTAATCGGGGTGAGCTTCAGACGTTGCTCTCTCAATTTTCCCCTGTTGGTGTTTGCTTACAGGAACTAAAATTACACTCTGCTGTTATCTATCCCATCTCACACTATACAGTGGAACCTCAAATTTCGAACTTAATCCATTCCAGGAGCTAGTTCTAAATTTGAAAAGTCTGAAATTCAATATTTCCCATAAGAAATAATGGAAATACAATTAATCCATTCCAGAAACCCAAAAATATTCACAAAAAAATAAATTTTATAGAGATTAATTACAGTTTTACATACACACAACAAATGCTATAGTCTTTAATTATGTATAGTAATATAAAATAACATTTTTACTTACCTTTATTGAAGATTGGTGATGGCATCTGGAAGATAGGGAGGAGGAGAGAGGGAGTTGGGGTTATTGTTTGGAAGGAGAATCCCCCTTCATGAGGACTTCCGGTATCAAAGCCCTCTCTGGGGTTGCTTCCTTTCTCTGTATTTTAATGCCACTAGGACCAGCTTGAGAGTCATTGGACCCCAGTCTCACAAAATAACTGTCTACAGTCCTCTGTTTGTCTCACAAAATAACTATCCACAGTCGTCTGTTTCTGTCTCGCAAAATAACTGTCCACAATCGTCTGTTTCTCACAAAATAACTCCACAGTCATCTGTTTGTCTCACAAAATAACCGTCCACAGTCGTCTGTTTCTGTCTCACAAAATAACTGTCAACAATCGTCTGTTTGTCTCACAAAATAACTCCACAGTTGTCTGTTTCTGTCTCACAAAATAACTCCACAGTCGTCTGTTTCTGTCTCACAAAATAATTGTCCACAATCGTCTGTTTGTCTCGCAAAATAACTCCACAGTTGTCTGTTTCTGTCTCACAAAATAACTGTCCACAGTTGTCTGTTTCTGTCTCACAAAATAACTGTCCACAATCGTCTGTTTGTCTCACAAAATAACTCTACAGTCGTCTGTTTCTGTCTCACAAAATAACTGTCCACAGTCGTCTGTTTCTGTCTCACAAAATAACTGTCCACAGTCCTCTGTACATCCTGGCAAGCTCAACAAGTCTCACTCCAATCTCATACTTCTGTATTATTTCCTTCTTCACATCTATGGTGTTTCTCACTTTCTTTACTACAGGGGTACTGCTAGCAAGTTTCTTTGGGCCCATGGCGGCTTATTTCACAGCCCCACAAGCACTAAACACAATTAAATAATTGTAAAATGTGTGAATCAGATCACAGGTTAGTGTTCACTCAAGCATAAACAAAGCTAGACTGCTCATGGCGCCTGTGCGGGGACGTGGACAGAGCGGGCCAGCGGACAGGTCCTGTACCCAGCGGTCCAAAAATAGGGGCGCATTCGATAATAGGGACACAGTTTGTCCGAAAAAATGGTCTTATTTTCGAAACGTTCGATATGTGATACGTTCGATTTTTGAGGTTCCACTGTAATTTATTGTATTCTTCGGATCCTTTTCCTGATGGGACCTTTAGCGAAAGTGCCCTTCTTCTACGCACTGATATTCCGTACCATCAGCTGTTTGTTTGTACTTCGCTGCATTATACAGCAGCCCGTATCCACCTGCATAGGTGGTATACACTCTGTTCTTTGTACCTCTCTCCTTCTCGAGCATTATCTATTTCGGATATTGCTTTTCTTGTTTCGTCATTACCGCCACCACTTCTGTTACTTGGCGATTTTAATGCCCATCATTTTCTCTGGGTGGGGGGCTCACTGTGATTCCCGTGGCATTCAGCTAGAGGCTTTTCTTGCTTCCCACCCCCTCCATGTTTTAAATACAGGTACTCACACCCATTTTGATCCTCGTACTCATACTCTCTCTTGCATCGATCTCTCAGTCTGCTCTTCCTCCGCTGCACTAGACTTCACCTGGTCTGTTCTCCCGGATTTACATGACAGCGATCATTTTCCAATCATTCTTACTTCCCCTTCATATTCACCACCTCTTCGTAACCCATGCTGGCAATTTGATCAGGCAGATTGGGACCTTTACCCACAACTAACTGTTTTTCGTGAGGTTCCTTCTTCGTCCTCCATTGATGAGCTTTTACACCTCTTCTCGTCCTCAGTTTTAACAGCAGCTTCTCATTCTATACCCCAAACCTCGAGCAGGCATTCTCAGAAATGCGTGCCTTGGTGGTCTCCTGCTTGTGCTCGTGCAGTACGTTTGAAACATGCTGCGTGGGGCAGGTACCGGTATAGTAGAACCACTGAGAGACTTCTTGATTTTAAGCAGAAGCGTGCGATCGCTCACCGTGTCATCCGTGACGCTAAATGCACTTGCTGGCGAGATTATGTCTCCACCATCACCTCTGCTTCCTCTATGAGTGCAGTCTGGAAAAAAGTACGGATACTGAGTGATAAATATTCTCCTGACCCGTCTCGTGTTCTGCGGGTTACCGGTGTTGATATAGCAAACCCTCTAGATGTTGCCATTGAAATTGGCAATCTGGTCCGTATTTCTCTGGGGCTCCATCTCTGCCCCTCGTTTCTTTCCTCAAAGTCTGCCAGAGAGTTAGCACCCTTGGACTTTTCTTCTCTCAGAGAAGAACAGTATAATGTGCCTTTTACACTTCAGGAACTGGAGGCAACACTCTCAGCTTGCCGATCATCGGCAGCTGGGCCCAACGACATTCATATTCGTATGTTACAACATTTACATCAGTCAGCCCTTGCAGTCCTCTTACATCTTTTCAATCTTATTTGGTCACAAGGAGTTCTTCCATAGCTGTGGAAATCTGCCATTGTTCTCCCTTTCCACAAACCGGGTACTACGAGACATGAAGCCTCCCACTATCGTCCCATCGCTCTTACCAGTGCAGTTTGCAAAGTGATAGAACGTCTGGTAAATAGACATTTAATGTGGTATTTAGAAACACACAACAGTCTCTCCACTTGTCAATATGGCTTTCGTAAGGGCCATTCTACCATAGACCCCTTACTACGTTTGGATACATATGTTCATAATGCCTTTGCGAATAACCACTCAGTTATTGCCATATTTTTTTGACCTTGAGAAGGCATATGACACAACTTGGAGGTATAATATTTTGGCCCAAGCCCACTCCTTAGGCCTCCGAGGCAATCTACCATCTTTCCTTAAGAACTTTTTAACTGACAGACATTTCTGTGTTCGAGTCAATAACGTGCTCTCCCCGGACTTTGTCCAAGCTGAAGGTGTCCCTCAGGGATGTGTTCTGAGCACAACACTTTCTCCTTGCTATAAATGATTTGCCTTCTGTTTTTCCATCCAATATTTGGTCATCACTCTGTGTAGATGATTTTGCTATTGCTTGTGCAGGCGCTGACTGTCACCTCATTACAGTTTCTCTCCAGCATGCTGTCGACCATGTTTCTAATTGGGCCACCACGCATGGGTTTAAATTTTCCAGTACCAAAACTCTCCAAATTACTTTCACTAAATGCTCTGTCATCTCCGATCATCCTTTGTACCTCTATGGCTCCCGTATCCCTGAACGTGATACAGTCAGGTTTCTAGGCCTTCTCTTTGACCGTAGGTTATCCTGGAAACCCCACATTACCTCTCTAAAGGCAACTTGTTACAGCTGGCTGAGCCTTCTTAAAACCCTTGCTCATCTTTCATGGGGAGCTGATCGTCGAACTCTCCTTCGCCTACATTCAGCCCTCATTTTATCAAAACTCGATTATGGTGACCAGATCTATTCAGCGGCCTCTCCTGCTACTCTCTCTTGCCTTAACCCCATCCATCACCAAGGATTATGCTTATGCCTTGGTGCTTTTCGCTCTTCCCCTGTTGAGAGCCTCTATGCAGAAGCGAATGTTCCATCCTTGTCTGATCGCCGTGATGCCCATTGCCTTCGCTACTATGTGCACTCTCATGATCTCCACAATCCTTCCATTTATAGAATGGTCACTGATATTAGTAGACATTCTTTATTTGTTCGCCGCCCCTGTTTGCTCCGTCCTTCTCTCTTCGTCTACATTCACTCTTGTCTTCCCTTCAGTTACCGCCTTTAAATGTTCATGTAGCATCTCACTTTTCCCTACCTCCCTGGGAAGTTCCAGCTGTTCGGGTCTGTTCTTTCTCATTCCCTTGCTTGAAAGCCCAACTGCCTACTGTGGCTCCCCGCTTTCTTTTTCTTGACCACTTCCACTCTCATTCTCATGCCATCACCGTGTGCACAGATGGCTCTAAATCTTCTGACGGCGTCGGATTCGCAGCAGCGTTTCCGGACAGCATCGTGCGAGGGCATTTCTATCTTCAGCTAGCATTTTTACTGCTGAATTGTATGCCATTCTTGCAGCACTTATTTGTATTGCATCTATGCCTATGCCATCATTTGTGGTTGTCTCAGACTCCCTTAGTTCTCTACAGGCTATACGGAAATTTGATACACCTCACCCTCTAGTTCTCCGTATCCAACTTTGGCTACGCCGTATCTCTACTAAGCATAAAGATATTGTTTTTTGTTAGGTCCCTGGTCATGTTGACATACAGGGCAATGAACAGGCAGACACTGCTGCACAGTCAGCAGTACATGACCTACCAATTTCATATAGATGTGTTCCATTTCTGGACTATTTTGCTGTAATAGCTACCCACCTTCACACCCGTTGGCAACAACGTTGGTCTGCTCTGCTCAATAACAAACTTTGTTCTATTAAACCGAGTATAGATTACTGGCCGTCTTCTTATCACCAGTGTCGAGGTTGGGAGACGACTATCTCCCTCCTTCGCATTGGCCATACTCGTCTTACTCATGGATATCTCATGGAGAGGCACCCTACTCCTCTCTGTGAGAATTGTCAGGTTCCCTTATCAGTCAGCCACATTCTGTTAGACTACCCACTTTATCAACAAGCATGCAGAATTTACCTCCAATGTTGTCTTCGCTCCGCTGCTCTCTCTTTACCTTCCCTTCTCGCTGATGGACCCACCTTTCATCCGGACTCTCTCATTGACTTTTTGACAACAACTGACTTAATCCACAAACTGATGATACCTTCAACCCTTTCTACCTCAATCTCTTGCTACCCTCTATCCCTGCACTATCCCATGCCCGCTGTTTTCTGTAACCTACTAATCATCCCTCCGCCCTTCTGCCGCCTGATACCCTCGCTTCCTTCCCTACCCTGCAGCACTGTATAGCCCTTGTGGCTTAGCGCTTCTTTTTGATTATAATAATAATTGCCAATGAATGTTGTTGACATTTTCATGTATTACAAAGTAGAAACCTCAGTTTAATGGGCTAAAGATGGGAGAGAATTCCAGTACAGTGGAACCTCAAATATCGAACTTAATCCGTTCCAGGAGTTAGTTCTGAATTAAAAAAGTCTGAAAAGCGAAGCAATATTTCCCATAAGAAGTAATGAAAATACAATTAATCCGTTCCAGAAACCCAAAAATATTCACAAAAAAAAAATACATTTTATAGAGATTAATTATAGTTTTACATACAACAAATATAGTGTTCAATTATATATTAATAAATTTAAATAAACATATAAAATAACATTTTGCTTACCTTTATTGAAGATTGGTGATGGCATCTGGAAGATAGGGAGGAGGAGAGAGGGAGTTGGGGTTAGTGTTTGGAAGGAGAATCCCCCTCCATGAGGACTTCAGGTATCAAAGCCCTCTCTGGGGTTACTTCTCTTCTCTGTCTTTTAATGCCACTAGGACCAGCTTGAAAGTCACTGGACCCCTGTCTCACAAAATAACTGTCCACAGTCCTCTGTTTCTGGTGCCTCTTTAAGATTTCCCTAAAATGGGACGTGGTTCTGTCACTGAACTTGTTGCAATGATGGCTTGTTTCAGCTTGCTTAGGGTGGTACTTCTCCACAAACATTTTGGACATCATTCACTTGGACATCATTCCACTTCTGTATTATTTCCTTCTTCACATCTATGGTGTTTCTCATTTTCTTTACCACCTTTGGACGAAGACCTACTTCGACTAGTGGATGGTACCACTATGACCTCGCCTCCATCTGCTTCACGTCACCTCACTACAGTATATAAGCCACGTCTACGGCCCTATGCTGTACATTCTACAAGATTGATGTACTGAACACATCGACTCCAGGTTGAGGGACTGATTACCTCATTCTCCTCCTCTCCTTACGCCTTCCTCTTTGTATTGGACTGATGAAGCCACTGTGTGGCGAAACGTTTCCTGAATAAAGATTCCCATATGCTGCATAAGTGTCTCAATCTTCAACCACAGGGGTACCACTAGCAAGTTTCTTTGGGTCCATTGTAGCTTATTTCACAGACCCACAAGCACTAAACACAATGAAATAATCGTAAAATGTTTGAATGAGAACGCAGGTTAGTGTTCGCTCAAGCATCAACAAAACCAGACTGGCTCACGGCGCCTGTGTGGGGACGCAGACAGAGCGGGCTGCCGGACAGGTCCGGTACCCGGTGGTTCGAAAATAGGGGCGAGTTTGATAATAGGGACAAAATTGGTTCGAAAAAAGCGTTCTATTTTCGAAGAGTTTGATAAGTGATACATTCGAAATTTGAGGTTCCACTGTAATGCCATTTGCCCAGTAAATCCAAATAATGATATTCTTTTGCCATGATTGTAACAGTAAGACAGTTCTGTAATCAGTAAACTTATTGCTTCTGAAATAAATTTACCCAGCATCTTGTAACAATAACAGAATTCTGTAATTCATGGAATTTGTTGTTTCCAGCAAATCATAACAATGAAGAATTTTTTTTTATAATCAGTGAACTTTGTTATTTCCAAAATTAATTTACCCAGCAGATTTTATCAGTTTCTTCCAAAATTAAAAAAAAAAAATTGGTGTGAGTAATAGTTTTGGATATTGATGTTTTTAATGTTGTGCTATATTATGCAGAGAATAATAAATTAGAATACAGTGATAGCATGGAAGGTGAAATTTAGTGTAGGAGTGTGGTAAGAAGATTCATATATGTAGAAAGAATGAGACAATTGGTTTATATAGAAGGTATATAAAGTTGAATAAATGTATGGGCAGTGTGAGAGTGCAAAAGAGGAACAATATTAAGTGGTAGAGGCTTAAACAGGCAGGAGGCAAATGTGAGCATAAGAGATGGGTGATCTGAGTATCATCTATGAGAGGACTTTGAGGAACTGGTTAGCCAGATGTAGATTTTTGTAAGTTATAAAGTACATTATCTGCTCTCTTGAAAATAGGGGAAGAGTTTTATAGTTTAGTGGGTCAACATTGGACTGCAAACTTGAAATGTTCTGTTAAAGCGACTGGATGGTAAAATGCTTTTTCAGCTTTGGGCTCACATTGTCATGGTGGGAAATTTTGCTACAGTTTAAATTTTATTACATTCACACATTCATGTGTGTGAGCAGTAAGCTAGGCTCTAGTTTTTCAGAGAATGACCACTTTGTGGAAGTTCCTGTTAATAGAAATGGAATAAGAAAAACTTTGTTTTGGTGAAGAATGCTCAAAATAACCTTTCAGTATGAAAGTAATCAAAAGTACCTTCAGTGGGAGGAGAGTCCATCTATCTCGATCCTCCTCCTCCTCTCTCTACTGTCTTTGCTTTCTTTCTGCTCTCTTTAGTATCCAGTCATTTGACACATTCTTTTTCTCTAATTTTTTCTCCTTTGCACTACCTTTTTGGTTCTTTTCTTATTTATTTTCTTTTTTCTTTCAGTTAACTTACCTTTTTTTTCATTTTCTTTTATTTTATCTCTTTCTACTAAATCTTATAGCTTTAGTAAATTAAGAAATCATTAAAAAATTTTTTTTTCTTTAATAATTTAATTTAAATGCTGGATTAGTGATTGGCTAAATTTCAAATATTCCTTTTAGAGTATGTATTTCTTTGATTCTGGTGTTTTACAAGAAATATTAACCACATAACCCTTGACAGGGTTACCAGGGTGGAAATATGTATCCACCTACGCAGAAATCTGGATCAGCCCCAAGTCCTGGCCCTCCTGGCCCAAACGCTCCCTCTGGCTATACGGGTCCACGGCGACATCCAGATTTTGAAAAGTCACAGCCGCCAGGTATGATAGTTACTGAGTTTGAAGTTGTGGTTAGTGTAGTATTAATAACTTATAATATTTGAGTGAGTTATGTTTCCACATAGAAGGATGGGGTACCTTGTACCTTATAACACCAGTATACAGTACTGACAAGTTATTAAGTAAGTTGCATGTGTAACAATAAGGTATCTGTTCTGAAACGTTTTGCCTACACAATAGGCTTCTTCAGTCGAATACAGTGGAGACAGGACATCTTCAACAACTTTATTGCCTAACCAAAAGTTACAAGTGATAGAGGCTGGATTTCAAAGGGACCTGCTACAGCATGGGTCACTAGATTACTACAGCACCTCTCAGTCTTACATTCTTACTTCTGCTTGTGGACCCTGCCTCTTCTGTTGTCTTCAAGATTTACTGTGTCCCACCTTTGGCATTATATAAGACTTCATTCTCATGCTTCAGCTTCCTATTGTTCCAGACTATGGAGCTGAATTCTTCTCCAGGCCGAGGGACTGATCACCTCAAACTATTGACAGACTGATTACATTTGTGTAGGTGTAACATATTGGAGTAAAGTTAGCTACCTAGTTGTTGCACATGAGGTTTACTTATCTACCATGTATCTTGATGCTGGTGAAGGACACTTGGTCCAAGGAATTTAGCTACCCTTGCCTTAATTACTTTCCATTCCTTAGGTGTTGTATAACCCCTGTGGGTTCAGTGCTTTCCCACAAATGCAGTAAAAAAATTTTATTAGCATAGTATTTAATTTTATTATGTATTCAATTGACTTTTTCTAGCATCTTTATAACAGGAGTAGTTTTACGATGTAAAGAATTTCTAGTGTGTGTTATTGCTTATGAACTCATACTAAATGTCTGAAATTAACATACAGTAAATAAATATAGTGGGATTGAGACTGATGGCAAGACAATCCCAAACTAGGTGGCTAGTGTGTTACCCATTTATGTACAGTATTCATATTATGCAAGAATCGCGAACAAGCAATACAAGATGCAAAACAACCACAGGGGGAGTTGAATAATAGCTGTAGGCCTTTTGTGTTGAAATCAACACATCAGGAGCTTGCAGAGTTGCAGAAATGAGTAAAAAATCTCAGCAGATTGGTTCCAAGGGATGCTAGCAAGCGTCCCTTGGAACAAATTGCTAAGATTTCTTAGTCGTTTCTGCAAATTTGCAAGCTCCTGATAATGTGTTGATTGCAACATGAAAGGCCTAGAGCTATATTTCAACTCCCCTTGTGGTTGCTTTGAAGATTATTCATATGTATAATTCTTTTCATTAGTGTTACTCCTAATTTAAGTTTGTAGGGAATGCTTTGTATAATTATGGGCTTTTCCATGTATGAGATAAACTGTTAACTAATTCTTGTAACACTTATGCACCTTATGTAAAAATAAATAAAATATTGTATTATTATTATTATTTTGTAAAGAAAGTAAGTTGAAAATGAACACAAATAAGAGCAAGGTGATGAGGGTATCAAACCAGTTAGGTAAAAAAAAATTGGATATATTGGAGGGAGGGAGTATGGAAGAAGTGAATGTGCTCAGATATTTGGGAGTAGACTTGCCAGCAGATGGGTTTATAAAGGACGAGGCTAACTGTAAAATTGATGAAGAAAAAAGGTGAGTGGTGCATTAACCTTTTGACTGTTGCAATCCCAAATCCCGAAGTGTCTCCTGGTGTCGAAAAATTTTTTGGAAAAAAAAATTATTTCATAAGAAAAAAAAAATGTTTTTTTTTCCTTATGAAATGATAGAGAATCTTTTCCTGATGGTAATGACACCAAAAGTGTGAAATTTGATCGAAAACTTGTGGAATTGCACTCCCACGAAGTTAGCAATCTCAGTGATATATACGCATTGGCAATTTCACTGACTTTGAGCCCAATTTCGGCCAATTCCATTGTTTCAGTCCTACCAAACTCATAGCTATTTCTTTAGAACTCCATTTTTTCTATAAATTGAGTACAATAACCCACCCATTTACCGATTTCAACTACCCAATAAAGTGGTCAGAAATTGGCAATTTGGCCTATTTCACGCAAATTAAAAAAGATGCCAATTTCAAAATTGGGTCCAGAATAAACAGTGCAGACATTCTTGGCACTAAAATAACATATCCTCTGTTTATTAGTCACGTCTCCAGGGCCCTCTTATATTACTCTTGCTTTCTATTTTGATATTTTATTCACACAGAAAATAGAAGATTTACTGTTATGCAGACTACTGCATTATTGTGAAAATAGTATAAATAATATCACTGCACTAGTGAAAGAATATTAGACTCCCCAGCTGATGTGTATTGGACGTGTGGTGTGATTTGCTTACTCTTGAACATTGGTAAAAATCAAACATTTCTGCTACTTTGAGCTCAATTTCAAGGTGATTTTCATAATGAAACTAATCAAAATCATCTCTATTTCTGTAATGTTTTCCATTCTATCAAATGAGACCAAGAAAACGAGAATACAACCATAAATACTATAGGAAAATACACCTCAAAGTCAGCATTTTAATCCAAAAACACCACCAGAGTTTTTTCTCTCTCATGCACTGCGTGCTGCAGGATTTTTTTTATACAGTGCACACTGACCACACAGACCCATTCTCTCACATGTGGCTTACCAGCTTTCTCCTGCTTAATTTGAAGCCGCTAGAATTATTGAGTATATGTACATCCGAAACACTGGCTCATAAGACGTTTTTATTATTTTATTATCACACTGGCCGATTCCCACCAAGGCAGGGTGGCCCGAAAAAGAAAAACTTTCACCATCATTCACTCCATCACTGTCTTGCCAGAAGGGTGCTTTACACTACAGTTTTTAAACTGCAACATTAACACCCCTCCTTCAGAGTGCAGGCACTGTACTTCCCATCTCCAGGACTCAAGTCCGGCCTGCCGGTTTCCCTGAATCCCTTCATAAATGTTACTTTGCTCACACTCCAACAGCACGTCAAGTATTAAAAACCATTTGTCTCCATTCACTCCTATCAAACACGCTCACGCATGCCTGCTGGAAGTCCAAGCCCCTCGCACACAAAACCTCCCTTACCCCCTCCCTCCAACCCTTCCTAGGCCGACCCCTACCCCGCCTTCCTTCCACTACAGACTGATACACTCTTGAAGTCATTCTGTTTCGCTCCATTCTCTCTACATGTCCGAACCACCTCAACAACCCTTCCTCAGCCCTCTGGACAACAGTTTTGGTAATCCCGCACCTCCTCCTAACTTACAAACTACGAATTCTCTGCATTATATTCACACCACACATTGCCCTCAGACATGACATCTCCACTGCCTCCAGCCTTCTCCTCGCTGCAACATTCATCACCCACGCTTTACACCCATATAAGAGCGTTGGTAAAACTATACTCTCATACATTCCCCTCTTTGCCTCCAAGGACAAAGTTCTTTGTCTCCACAGACTCCTAAGTGCACCACTCACTCTTTTTCCCTCATCAATTCTATGATTCACCTCATCTTTCATAGACCCATCCGCTGACACGTCCACTCCCAAATATCTGAATACGTTCACCTCCTCCATACTCTCTCCCTCCAATCTGATATTCAATCTTTCATCACCTAATCTTTTTGTTATCCTCATAACCTTACTCTTTCCTGTATTCACCTTTAATTTTCTTCTTTTGCACACCCTACCAAATTCATCCACCAATCTCTGCAACTTCTCTTCAGAATCTCCCAAGAGCACAGTGTCATCAGCAAAGAGCAGCTGTGACAACTCCCACTTTGTGTGTGATTCTTTATCTTTTAACTCCACGCCTCTTGCCAAGACCCTCGCATTTACTTCTCTTACAACCCCATCTATAAATATATTAAACAACCACGGTGACATCACACATCCTTGTCTAAGGCCTACTTTTACTGGGAAAAAATTTCCCTCTTTCCTACATACTCTAACTTGAGCCTCACTATCCTCGTAAAAACTCTTCACTGCTTTCAGTAACCTACCTCCTACACCATACACTTGCAACATCTGCCACATTGCCCCCCTATCCACCCTGTCATACGCCTTTTCCAAATCCATAAATGCCACAAAGACCTCTTTAGCCTTATCTAAATACTGTTCACTTATATGTTTCACTGTAAACACCTGGTCCACTCACCCCCTACCTTTCCTAAAGCCTCCTTGTTCATCTGCTATCCTATTCTCCGTCTTACTCTTAATTCTTTCAATTATAACTCTACCATACACTTTACCAGGTACACTCAACAGACTTATCCCCCTATAATTTTTGCACTCTCTTTTATCCCCTTTGCCTTTATACAAAGGAACTATGCATGCTCTCTGCCAATCCCTAGGTACCTTACCCTCTTCCATACATTTATTAAATAATTGCACCAACCACTCCAAAACTATATCCCCACCTGCTTTTAACATTTCTATCTTTATCCCATCAATCCCGGCTGCCTTACCCCCTTTCATTTTACCTACTGCCTCACGAACTTCCCCCACACTCACAACTGGCTCTTCCTCACTCCTACAAGATGTTATTCCTCCTTGCCCTATACACGAAATCACAGCTTCCCTATCTTCATCAACATTTAACAATTCCTCAAAATATTCCCTCCATCTTCCCAATACCTCTAACTCTCCATTTAATAACTCTCCTCTCCTATTTTTAACTGACAAATCCATTTGTTCTCTAGGCTTTCTTAACTTGTTAATCTCACTCCAAAACTTTTTCTTATTTTCAACAAAATTTGTTGATAACATCTCACCCACTCTCTCATTTGCTCTCTTTTTACATTGCTTCACCACTCTCTTAACCTCTCTCTTTTTCTCCATATACTCTTCCCTCCTTGCATCACTTCTACTTTGTAAAACTTCTCATATGCTAACTTTTTCTCCCTTACTACTCTCTTTACATCATCATTCCACCAATCGCTCCTCTTCCCTCCTGCACCCACTTTCCTGTAACCACAAACTTCTGCTGAACACTCTAACACTACATTTTTAAACCTACCCCATACCTCTTCGACCCCATTGCCTATGCTCTCATTAGCCCATCTATCCTCCAATAGCTGTTTATATCTTACCCTAACTGCCTCCTCTTTTAGTTTATAAACCTTCACCTCTCTCTTCCCTGATGCTTCTATTCTCCTTGTATCCCATCTACCTTTTACTCTCAGTGTAGCTACAACTAGAAAGTGATCTGATATATCTGTGGCCCCTCTATAAACATGTACATCCTGAAGTCTACTCAACAGTCTTTTATCTACCAATACATAATCCAACAAACTACTGTCATTTCGCCCTACATCATATCGTGTATACTTATTTATCCTCTTTTTCTTAAAATATGTATTACCTATAACTAAACCCCTTTCTATACAAAGTTCAATCAAAGGGCTCCCATTATCATTTACACCTGGCACCCCAAACTTACCTACCACACCCTCTCTAAAAGTTTCTCCTACTTTAGCATTCAGGTCCCCTACCACAATTACTCTCTCACTTGGTTCAAAGGCTCCTATACATTCACTTAACATCTCCCAAAATCTCTCTCTCTCCTCTGCATTCCTCTCTTCTCCAGGTGCATACACGCTTATTATAACCCACTTCTCGCATCCAACCTTTACTTTAATCCACATAATTCTTGAATTTACACATTCATATTCTCTTTTCTCCTTCCATAACTGATCATTTAACATTACTGCTACCCCTTCCTTTGCTCTAACTCTCTCAGATACTCCAGATTTAATCCCATTTATTTCCCCCCACTGAAACTCTCCTACCCCCTTCAGCTTTGTTTCGCTTAGGGCCAGGACATCCAACTTCTTTTCATTCATAACATCAGCAATCATCTGTTTCTTGTCATCCGCACTACATCCACGCACATTTAAGCAACCCAGTTTTATAAAGTTTTTCTTCTTCTCTTTTTTAGTAAATGTATACAGGAGAAGGGGTTACTAGCCCATTGCTCCCGGCATTTTAGTCGCCTCATACGACACGCATGGCTTACGGAGGAAAGATTCTTTTTCCACTTCCCCATGGACAATAGAAGAAATAAAAAAGAACAAGAGCTATTTAGAAAAAGGAGAAAAACCTAGATGTATGTATATATATATATGCATGTGCGTGTCTGTGAAGTGTGACCAAAGTGTAAGTAGGAGTAGCAAGATATCCCTGTTATCTTAGCGTGTTTATGAGACAGAAAAAGAAACCAGCAATCCTACCATCATGCAAAACAGTTACAGGTTTTTGTTTCACAGTCATCTGGCAGGACGGTAGTACTTCCCTGGGTGGTTGCTGTCTACCAGCCTACTACCTATAAGACGTATATACATGTATATAGCCGAAACAGTCAAAGGGTTAAGGTATCTATGGAGACAAAGAACATTATTCATATAGGCAAAGTAGGGAATGTATGAGGGTATAGTGGTACTAGCACTCTTATGTGGTTGTGAAGCATGGGTTGTAAATGCTGAAGCAAGGAGGAGGCTGGAGGCAGTGGAGATGTTGTATCTAAAGGCAATGTGTGGTGTAAATTATTATTTATTATCACACTGGCCGATTCCCACCAAGGCAGGGTGGCCCGAAAAAGAAAAACTTTCACCATCATTCACTCCATCACTGTCTTGCCAGAAGGGTGCTTTACACTTCAGTTTTTAATCTCTCTACATGTCCGAACCACCTCAACAACCCTTCCTCAGCCCTCTGGACAACAGTTTTGGTAATCCCGCACCTCCTCCTAACTTACAAACTACGAATTCTCTGCATTATATTCACACCACACATTGCCCTCAGACATGACATCTCCACTGCCTCCAGCCTTCTCCTCGCTGCAACATTCATCACCCATGCTTCACACCCATATAAGAGCGTTGGTAAAACTAATGTTGCAGTTTAAAAACTGTAGTGTAAAGCACCCTTCTGGCAAGACAGTGATGGAGTGAATGATGGTGAAAGTTTTTCTTTTTCGGGCCACCCTGCCTTGGTGGGAATCGGCCAGTGTGATGATAAAAAAAAAATAAAAAAAATATTTCCCTCTTTGCCTCCAAGGACAAAGTTCTTTGTCTCCACAGACTCCTAAGTGCACCACTCACCCTTTTCCCCTCATCAATTCTATGATTCACCTCATCTTTCATAGACCCATCCGCTGACACGTCCACTCCCAAATATCTGAATACATTCACCTCCTCCATACTCTCTCCCTCCAATCTGATATCCAATCTTTCATCACCTAATCTTTTTGTTATCCTCATAACCTTACTCTTTCCTGTATTCACTTTTAATTTTCTTCTTTTGCACATCCTACCAAATTCATCCACCAATCTCTGCAACTTCTCTTCAGAATCTCCCAAGAGCACAGTGTCATCAGCAAAGAGCAACTGTGACAACTCCCACTTTGTGTGATTCTTTATCTTTTAACTCCATGCCTCTTGCCAAGACCCTCGCATTTACTTCTCTTACAACCCCATCTATAAATATATTAAACAACCACGGTGACATCACACTTCTTTGTCTAAGGCCTACTTTTACTGGGAAATAATTTCCCTCTTTCCTACATACTCTAACTTGAGCCTCACTATCCTCGTAAAAACTCTTCACTGCTTTCAGTAACCTACCTCCTATACCATACACCTGCAACATCTGCCACATTGCCCCCCTATCCACCCTGTCATATGCCTTTTCCAAATCCATAAATGCCACAAAAACCTCTTTAGCCTTATCTAAATACTGTTCACTTATATGTTTCACTGTAAATTATTATGCAGAGAATTTGTAGTATGGCAATTAGGAGGAGGTGTGGAGTTACTGAAAGTATTATTCATAGGGCTAAAGAGGGGCTATTAAGGTGGCTTGGTCATTTAGAGGGGATGGAATAAAATAGAATGGCTTGGAGGGTGCATAAATCTGCAGTGGAGGGGAGGAGGGGTATGGGTCATCCTAGAAAAGGGTGGAGGGACAGGGTAAAAGAGGATTTATGCGCCATTGGCTTGGACATGCAGCAGGCATGTGTGAGCATGTTGGACAGGAGTGAATGGAAACTGAGGTTTTTGGGACCTGACGAACTGTTGGAGTGTGAGAGGGTAATATTTTGTGAAGGGATTCAGGGAAACTGGTTAGCTGGATTTGAGTCCTGGAGGTGGAAAGTACAGTGCCTGCACTTTAAGGAGGGGTTTGTGATATTGACTGTTTAGAGTGATGTCTAAACATTGTATCTGAGTTCCTCTGCAAAGACAGTGAATGTGTGAATGATGGTGAAAGTGTTTTTCCTTTTTGGGTCACCCTGTGTCAGTGAGAGATGGCCAGTGTGTCGGGGAAAGAAATTATCATTAGTATTAGCATTATTGTTAATTGTTATCACAGTCACCTTTTAAATTTTTCATTTGTGATGTTAGCTATTTATGTTGAATTTCTGATCTTCATTAATATCATGTAAATGCATGTACAGTGCTAGTCACGGCACCAAAACTCAAACACATACCATGAAAGGTTATAATATATGTATATGCACACTTACTGAGGTTTTAATGCATGGTGCTGCATCCTTTATGCCTAATCATGTCCCTCAGCCATGTAGGAAGATTCTCACACAAATTCTTGAAGGTTTGGGGAGGTATATTATTCCATGCCTCATGTAGAGCAGCCTCTAGCCACAGGATGGAACTGATATCCTTGCCAGTAAACTTCGCTTTGCTATTGAACAGAGGTTCTCAATAGGGGTTAGGTCTGGGGAATTGCCAGGCCAGTCATTAACATTCTGCTTGACTTAATTCTTGCCAACAAAGAATCGATAATTAATAATCTTGAGGTTAATGATGAGCTTGGGGAAAGTGGTCACAAATCACTTAGTTTCACTATATCATGGAATTACCCAGATAACTGCAATCAAATCTCTGTCCCAGACTTTCGCTTGACTGATTTCATGGGACTGAGAAATTACCTGGGTGGGCTAAATAGGGATAACCTAACTATGGGTCAGGTAGGTGGTGTTGGTTGCCAATATGACATTTTTCATGAATAGTTCTAGCTGCCCAGACAACTTTTGTTCCGAGTAGGGAAATTAGATCTAACAAAAATGATCCCAAATGGATGAACAGTAGATTAAAACATCTCATTGGTCAAAAAAGAGGGATATGTAGGCATGTATAGGCATATCATTTGATGAGCATCGCCTTCCCTTTGTTTTTGCTGGTACACAAACATTTCTGTCTGACTATTTGTCTGTCAAGCTCCCTGTCTATCTGTCTATCCGTCTAGCTCTCTGTCTCAGAGAGAGCCACAAGACTGCGTCATCACCTTTACTTACATCTTCAAGCAGAGTATAGCACTTTGTCTGGAATTTTTGGGTTATCCTAGGCAATTTATACTACATATACTTGTATTTATGTGTACCTGTGAGACAGAGATAGACAGAGACAGATAGACAGAGACAGATAGACAAAGGCAGAGAC
Organism: Cherax quadricarinatus; assembly: GCF_038502225.1. Lineage (NCBI taxonomy): Eukaryota > Metazoa > Arthropoda > Malacostraca > Decapoda > Parastacidae > Cherax > Cherax quadricarinatus. The sequence goes on along the minus strand of NC_091346.1, from coordinate 26,366,253 downwards.
AGACATAGAGACAGACATAGACAGACAGAGACAGATAGACAGAGATAGACATAGACAGAGACAGATAGACAGACAGAGATCGACAGACCCTAAACTTGGGGTTAACATCAATTTCCTCTTAAAAGAGGAGTGTTAATATGACATTACATCAGTGAATCCTTGACGTTTGCCGCACTGTTGGCTCTAGCTGGGGCTCAATTTAACTGGTGCTCCCACAAGGTACTTAGTGGTCCCAGATTTTTTAATACTGCGCACACCGAGTGTTAAGACCCATTCTATGCTGACCAGGCATCTCACACCAATTGTGCCAAATTTGGAGGCAGGAAAATTAAAATGTATATATACGTTTGGGGCGCTACGCATAAGAATGTATATATATGTTTGGACCATTTAGGGGTTAAAGAGAGAAATAAAAAAAGGAATAAGAACAGCAAAAAGGGATTATGAGGCTAAGGTCACTAGGGATTCGAAGACTAACCCAAAAGGGTTCTTTCAGGTGTACAGAAGTAAGATTAGGGACAAGATAGGCCCACTTAACCCTTTCAGGGTCGGCAGGCCCTCTCCTAAACTTGTTCTCAGGGTTGGAAATTTTTCGAAAAAAAAAATAATTATTTTTTCTTATGAAATGATATAGAATCTTTTCCTGATCATATTGACACCAAAAGTATGAAATTTGATGGAAACTTATGGAATTATGCTCTGGCGAAGTTAGCAGTCTCGACGATGTTTACATGCATCGGCGATTTCACCCACTTTGAGCCCTATTTTCGGTTAATTCCGATGTACCAGTCGACAAATATCATACCTATTTTGCTAGAACTCCATTTTTTCTGTCAAATGAATACAAGAAACTACCCATTTACCGATTTCAACTATCCAATAAAGTGGTCAGAAATTGGCAATTTTGCCAATTTCACACAAATTTCAAAAGATGCCAATTTCCAAATAGGGTCCAGAATAAATAAGACAGACATTCCTGGCACTAAAATAGCATTTCCTCTGTTCATTAGTCAAGTCCCTAGGCCTCTGTTATATTTCTTTTGCTTTCCACTTTGAATTTTTATTCTCACAAAAAAATAGAAAATTTACTGTTATGCAAACTACTGTACTAGTGTAGAAATGGTGTAGAAATGGTATAAATAATATCAGCGCACTTGTGAAAGAATATTAGACTCACCAGTTGACTTGTATTGGACACATGGTATGATTTGTTTACTTTCGAACTTTGGCAAAAATCAAACATTTCTGCTACTTTGAACTCAATTTCAAGGTACTTTTCATTGTGAAACCAATCAAAATCAAAATGAGATCGGGAAAACTAGAATACAACCATAAATAGCATACGAAAATACATTGCAGTCGCTGTTTTAACCCTTTCAGGGTCCGTCCCGTAGATCTACGGCTTTACGTTCAGGGTCCAAACCGTAGATCTACGCCATGAGCTCAGCTCACTCTGATAAACTGTGAGAGGTACATTTGGGCCTAGATATGAGAGAATACATCTATGTGGTATGTGTGCACCACATAAAACAGATCCTGCAGCAAACTGTGTATAATGAGAGAAAAAAACTTAAATCATGATTTTTCGATTAAAACAGCAAATTTGCAGTGTTTTTTCGTATGTTTTTTATAGTTGTATTTGCGATTTCTTGGTCTCATTTGATAGAATGGAAGACATATTACAGAAATAGAGATGATTTTGATTGGTTTTAGCACTGGAAATGGCTTGAAACTGAGCTCAAAGTAGCGGAAATGTTAAATTTTTGCCGATATTCAAGAGTAAACAAACGACCTCACACGTCTAATACACGTCAGCTGGTGGGTCTAATATACATTCACAAATATGGTGATGATATTTATACAATTATTACAGTATTGCATAACAGTAAATCTTCTATTTTTTGGTGTGAATAAAAATTCATTATGTGAATAAAAAATCAAAATGGAATTTATTTGTAAAGCCTCAAAACATAACTAATGAACAGAGGAAATGTTAGTTTAGTGCCAGGAATGCCTACATTGTTTATTCTGGACCCTATTTTGAAATTGGAATATTTTGAACTTTGTGTTAAATTGGCCAAATTAACAATTTCCGATCACTTTATTTTGTAGTTGAAACAGTTGACTTGGCGATTTCTTGTGCTCAATCGATAGAATAGAAGTAATACTAGTGAAATAGCTAAGAATTTGGTTGATTGGAATAATGTAATTGGCCTAAAATGGGAGTCAGAGTTGGCAAAATCGCCGATTCGTAAATGTCGCTGACACATTAAAATTCGCGAGAGCATAATTTCGTCAATTTTCCACCAAATTTCGTACTTTTTGTTTTATTACCTTCACAAAAAGATTCTCTACGATTTCATAAGAAAAAATAACAAATTTTTTTTTTTGAAAATTCTTGGACACTGGTGCGTGACTCCAGATTTGGGCCTTGGACCCTGAAAGGGTTAAACCAAAAACACGGTGAGTTTTTTTTTTTTCCTCATTATGCACTGTGTGCTGCAGGAATTTTTTTTTATACTGTGCACACTGACCACATAGACCCATTCTTTCATGTGTAGGCCTACCAGCTTTCTCTTGCTAGATTTGAAGGCACTAGAATTTATGCGTACTAGTACGGCACCAACCCTGGTGTGCAAGCCGTACTAGTACTGCACCAACCCTGAAAGGGTTAAGAGTAACTCAGGTCAGATCACTGACGGTGATAAGGATATGTGTGAAATTTCCAATACTTACTTCCTCTCAGTTTTTACCCAGGAAAATACTAGCAAAATTCCAGAAATAATAGATTATGTAGAACAGGAAGATAATAAACTATGCATGATTGCGGTAACTGGTGACATGGTCCTCAGACAAATAGAGAAATTAAAACCTAACAAATCCCCAGACCCTGATGAACTGTTTGCAAGGGTATTAAGGAAATGTAAAGAGGAACTTGGCATACTTTTGGCTAATCTTTTCAACATATCACTACAAACTGGCATAGTGCCTGATAAGTGGAAAATGGCAAATGTAATACCTGTTTACAAGGCAGGTGACAGGTCCTTGGCTTCGAACTATAGACCAATAAGCCTTACCTCCATAGTGGGAAAATTTATGGAATCAATAATTGCCGAAACAATTCATAGCCATCTTGATAAATGAATCTCAACACGGTTTTACTAAGGGGCGTTCCTGTCTTACGAATTTACTAACTTCTTTCATTAAGGTGTTTGAGGAGGTAGATCATGGTAATGAATATGATATTGTGTATATGGACTTAAGTAAGGCTTTCGATAGAGTTCCACATCAGAGGCTAGAGAGGAAACTTAAGGCACACAGAATAGGAGGAGAAATTTTTTCCTGGGTAGACGCATGGTTGACAAATAGGCAGCAGAGAGTTTGCATAAATGGGGAGAAATCAGAATGGGGGCACGTCACAAGCAGTGTTCCTCAGGGAGCCTGTTGTTGTTCACAATTTACATAAATGACATAGATGAGGGAGTAAATAGTGACATAAGCAAATTTGCTGATGATACTAAAATAGGCTGTCCAGTTCGTTCAAATGAGGACACTAGAGCACTCCAGGGTGATTTGAATAGACTGATGCAATGGTCAGAGAAGTGGCAGATACAATTTAATATAGACAAATGCAAAGTTCTAAATGTTGGACAGGAAAATAACCATGCCACATATAAACTAAATAATGTAGATCTTAACCCTTAAGCTGTCCAAATGTAGATCTACATTTTTTCAACATTTGAAAGTATGTAAAAAAACGTACACCTTTTTTTTTTAACATTTGAAAACGTGTAAAAAAACTTTGATCTACGTTTTTTTTTTTTTATATTTGAAAATATGTAAAAAAATGTAGATCTACTTTTGGAGCTCTACGCATGTGAACGTAGATCTGTTTGGACAGTTTAAGGGTTAATACTACTGATTGCGAAAAAGATTTAGGAGTTCTGGTTAGCAGTAATCTAAAATCAAGACAACAGTTCATTAGTGTTCACAATAAAGTGAGAAATATAAATAATAGAAGTCCTTGGGTTGTTCTTCAACTCTATATATCCTTGGTTAGGCCTCATTTAGATTATGCTGCATAGTTCTGGTCACCGTAATACAGAATGGATATAGTAAATGCACTGGAAAACATACAGAGAAGGATGACAAAGTTGATCCCATGTATTAGAAATCTTCCCTATGAGGATAGACTGAGGGCCTTGAATCTGCACTCTCTAGAAAGGCATAGAATTAGGGGGGATATGAATGAGGTGTATAAATGGAAAACAGGAATAAATAAAGGAGATGTAAATAGGGTGCTGAAAATTTCCAGCGATGACAGAACTCGCAGCAATGGTTTCAAGTTGGAAAAATTCAGATTCAGGAAGGATATAGGAAAGCACTGGTTTGGTAATAGAATTGTGGATGTGTGGAGCAAACTCCAGAGTACAGTTATAGAGGCTAAAACGTTGCGTAGTTTTAAAAATAGGTTAGATAAATACATGAGTGAGTGTGGGTGGGTGTGAGTTGGACCTGACTAGCTTGTGCTACTAGGTCTGATGCTATGCTCCTTCCTTTAGTGGAAGTAACCTGACTAGGTGGGTCATTGGGCTAAGCCAGACTGTGACATGGACCTGCTTCACATGGGTCAGTAGGCCTGCTGCATTGTTACTTCTTTCTTATGTTCTTAAAGAACCTCACTTCACAGTCCATAACCCTTTGAGGGTCAAGTCCCTCGATCCTGCTGCCACTCAGGGTCAAAAAAATTAAAAAAAAAAAAAAAAATTTTAATGATGGTAATGACACCAAAAGTATGAAATTTAATGGAAAACTTATGGAATTATGCTCTCGCGAAATTAGTGGCCTCGACGATATTTATGCATCTGCGTTTTTGCCCACTTTGAGCCCTATTTTCGGACAATTCTAAATGTTAGTTGATTAAAGTCATGGCTATTTCGCTAGAACTCCATTTGTTCTATTGATTAAATACAAGAAACACCCATTTACTGATTTCAGCTACCCAACAAAGTGGTCAGAAATTGGCAATTTGGTCAATTTCACACAAATTTCAAAAGATGCCAATTTCAAAATAGGTTCCAGAATAAATAAGACAGACATTCCTGGCACTAAAATAGCATTTTCTCAGTTCATTAGTCACATCTCCAGGCTCCTCTTATATTACTCTTGCTTTCTGTTTTGAGTTTTTATTCTTACAAAAAATAGAGGATTTACTGTTACGCAGACTAATGCATTATTGTAAAAATGATATAAATAATATCAATGCACTTGTGAAAGAATATTAGAGTCACCAGTTGATGTGTATTGGACGCATGGCATGAATTATTTACTCTTACACATCGGCAAAAATCGAACATTTCCGCTACTTTGAGCTCAATTTCGAGGTATACTTTTCATCATGTAACCAATCAAAATCATCTCTATTTCCGTAATATATCTTCCATTCTATCATTAAGATCAAGAAAACAAGAATACAATCATAAATACCATACGAAAATACACTGGAAAGTCGCTGTTTTAAACCAAAAACATGGTCGGAGTTTTTTTCTCACGCACTGCGTGCTGCATGATTTTTCTTATACTGCGCGCACTAACCATGCAGACCCATTCTTTCATATGTAGGCCTACCAGCTTTCTTCCACCAGATTTTGGCATATGAGTACGTGACCGACACCGGCTGACATCAGGTCATCCTGGTAGCCGAGGTTGGTACTTGTAGTACCAGTACTTCAGGTCATCCTGATAGCAGAGGTTGGTACTGGTAGTGTACCACCACTTCAGGTCATCCTGGTAGCAAAGGTTGGTACTGGTAGTACCAACACTTCATGCCATTCTGGTAGTAGAGGTTGGTACTTGTAGTACCAGTACTTCAGGTCATCTCGGTAGCAGAGGTTGGTGCTTGTAGTACAAGTACTTCAGGTCATCCTGGTAGCAGAGGTTGGTACTGGTAGAACCAACACTTTAGGTCATCCTGGTAGCAGAGGTTGGTGCTTGTAGTACAAGTACTTCAGGTCATCCTGGTAGCAGAGGTTGGTACTGGTAGAACCAACACTTTAGGTCATCCTGGTAGCAGAGGTTGGTACTTGTAGTACCAGTACTTCAGGTCATCCTGGTAGCCAAGGTTGGTATTGGTAGTACCAACACTTCAGGTCATTCTGGTAGCAGAGGTTGGTGCTGGTAGAACCAACACTTTAGGTCATCCTGGTAGCAGAGGTTGGTACTGGTAGAACCAACACTTTAGGTCATCCTGGTAGCAGAGGTTGGTACTTGTAGTACCAGTACTTCAGGTCATCCTGGTAGCCAAGGTTGGTATTGGTAGTACCAACACTTCAGGTCATTCTGGTAGCAGAGGTTGGTGCTGGTAGAACCAACACTTTAGGTCATCCTGGTAGCAGAGGTTGGTACTGGTAGAACCAACACTTTAGGTCATCCTGGTAGCAGAGGTTGGTACTTGTAGTACCAGTACTTCAGGTCATCCTGGTAGCCAAGGTTGGTATTGGTAGTACCAACACTTCAGGTCATTCTGGTAGCAGAGGTTGGTGCTGGTAGTACCAGTACTTCAGGTCATTTTGGCACCAGATATATTCTTCTTGTAGTGTCAATTTTCATTATCATAAGGTTCCCATAAGTGTCAAATTCTGAAGTATGTAGTGACAACACTGTGTTACTACAGTGTTAGAAATATATAGTGACAACACTGTGTTACTACAGTTTTAGAGTTATAACATTTACAGTGGCATCAGTGTCATGAAGTTGTTGTGTAATAATACTGTTAAACATCACCTTAAGATCCTAGTGTTAAACATCACATTAACACCCTAGTGTTAAACATCACCTTAACATCCTAGTATTAACATCTTGCTGTGTTGACAAACATCACTGTATTATCTCTGTAATAAGAATTTTTTCGTAATATTTGTTGTTACAAAACTGTTGTGAGAGACAACACAATAAGTGTGAGAGGCCCAAGACTGTTTAACTGCCTCCCAGCATACATAAGGGGGATTATCAATAGACCTTTGGCTGTCTTCAAGAAGGTGCTGGACAGGCACCTAAAGTCAGTACCTGACTAACTGGGTTGTGGTTCGTACGTCAGTTTGTATGTGCCCAGCAGTAACAACCTGGTTGATCAGACCCTGATCCACCACGAGGCCTGGTCTCAGACTGAGCCACGGGGGCGTTGACCCCCAAAACCCTCTCCAGGTAAACTCCAGGTCTCCAGGCTGTTAAGGTGTACATGTACATGACCGACTCTCAAAGGGTTAAACCACTGAACTACAGATTTGGCAGTATGACACGGTGCACCATCCAGTACAAAAACCGTAGCCCCACACTTGTCAAATGCCTCGGGTAAATTGTCACACAATAACTCCAGGTAATTATACTGGTTTTTGGGAAGCACAATGAGTTCACCAACACACTGAGCACTGAAACACCCCCAAACCATGAACGAGTCTGGATGTTTGGTGGTCCCACAGGTTTTGCGTGGGTCTAGTGGGTCACTACCTCTGGGCCGGTACACATGTCCCCCACAGTTACAGGTATTGGTGAAGGTTGCTTCATCACTCCAAAGTATTTTAGACCACAGTTGACGATTCCAGAGAAGATACTTCTTTGCATAATCCAGCCTACGTTTCTTCTGTGGTTCAGAGAGGATCAGTTTCTTAACCTGGCGGTGACTAGCTGAATTCTGATATACGTCTGTTAACGGTTTTTACAGACACCTCTGAGAGAAGATGTCGGTTCTTTTCTTTCAATTCTCTAGCAGTTATCTTTGGTGTACTCTCTAACTGCTTCTTAAATAACACAGTTACGGTATGAACAAATGCCTTCTTCAACGGACCAGGTCGAGGTTTGGCAGACAGTAACTCGACACTGCCACCAGCCTTGAAACACTGCATGCAGTTCCTCACTGAATGCTCACACACACACCAACATTCTCCACTTTTTCTTTCGTCTGGTGCCCAACTTTGTGAAGCCCTATGATTTGAGCTATAGTTTCAAATGTTAAAGACTTCCTTTTACCTATAATCAAACATGTATAGCCCCAAAACCAAAGGGAGCACTGGACAAAAAACGGGGCGGATGAGAGAGAGATGTGCAACACTTCCTCTCACCAGGGCAGCCATGTGAGCACTGAGGAGTCGCTGTTGAGTGTGGTGGCAGGCCGTGACGTCATGCTAATGGCTGCTACCCAGCATAATGCACTGACTAATAAAGACTTCCCCTGTATGGTAGGCCTTTGATTTTTGTCACTGCATTATGCTGGGGTGCTCACCTGGCTTAATACCGTGACTAGTACTGTACATAATTTTTTTTTTTTTTCAACAAGTCGGCCGTCTCCCACCGAGGCAGGGTGACCCAAAAAAAGAAAGAAAATCCCCAAAAAGAAAATACTTTCATCATCATTCAACACTTTCACCACACTCACACATTATCACTGTTTTTGCAGAGGTGCTCAGAATACAACAGTTTAGAAGCATATACGTATAAAGATACACAACATATCCCTCCAAACTGCCAATATCCCAAACCCCTCCTTTAAAGTGCAGGCATTGTACTTCCCATTTCCAGGACTCAAGTCCGACTATGTGAAAATAACCAGTTTCCCTGAATCCCTTCACTAAATATTACCCTGCTCACACACTGTACATAATTATACTTAGATAATATAAGTATTAATAAGGTCTTTTCTTTTTTTTTTTTTTTTAGGATGGCGTCCAAATAACCAATACGGTGGATACACCGGTCAGAACCAACCTGGTCCCCCACAACAACCGTGGAGTCGGCCCAATGACTCTACACCTCCTGGAGCCCCGTCCTCACAGTGGAGTCAACCTCGGTTTCCAGGTTCACAACCTCAGTATCCAGGAGCGGTGAGTGCAGTTGTTGTTTCCTTCTCTTTCTCAAGTATTTTTACCAGTTTTGCTCAAAGGAGAGCGATCAGGTTTTCTGGAGTGTTCTGCAGTTTTTGTATGGAAATACAATCTTTTCGTATATTCTACTGTCCATTAGAAAAGTTGAATAGATTCTGTATCCAGATGTGAAAACTAGAAATGTAAGTAAACCCTCCATATAATCAACATGGTGAAAGTTTTTCTTTTTCGGGCCACCCTGCCTTGGTGGGAATCGGCCAGTGTGATAATAATAATAAAAAAAACAGACTTTTAAAATAATGGGCAGAACCTGCTAGGTAAATATTTTTTAATGTAGTTTTCAATATAACTAAGTTGTTTGTCGTTTACTCTATTTATAGTGTTTAAACCCATTATTTGTTATTTTTCAGCATCCCCTTAACCTCTTAACTGTCTAAACGTAGATCTACATTGTTACCGCTAGTGCTTCTAATGTAGATCAACGTTTTATTTTTCCTGCCTCCAAATTTGGCACACTTGGCCTGAGATGCCTGGTCAGCATAGAATGGGTCTGAACACTTGGTGTGTGCAGTATTAAAAAATCTGGGACCACTTAGTACCTTGTGGGAGCACCAGTTCAATTGAGTGCCAGGTAGAGCAAACAGTGTGGCAAACACCAGGGATTCACTGATTTCATGTCCTATTAACACTCCCCATTTAAGAGGAAAGTGATGTTGACCCTGAGTTTAGTGGCTTTGAGGTGGATGTTTACTTGGAGTTTACTGAGAGTTCCGGGGGTCAACGCCCACATGGCCCGGTCTGTGATGTGGCCACAAGTGGTCGAGGAAATATCAGAAAACCTCAATAATAACCCATGTGCAACATCCTTTTAATTTTGGTACCACTGGTAGTGTCATCCTGCCAGAATGTCCTATAACTTATGCCCAAAGTAAAGAGAAACAATTCTGGAATGTGTAATACGTGTTTGGCAGTCTGGCTGGCCGGCAGCTGGGTGGCTGATTGACTTTGGCTGTCTCTATCTCCATTTGTCTGTCTGTATCTGTCTCTGTCTCACAGGTACACATAAATACAGTTATACATAGTATAAATTGCCTAGGATAACCCAAGAAATTAAGACTAAGTGCTATACTGTGCTTGTAGATATAATGCATATTAAGCATGACTGGCAGGTAATACGCATTTTCACTTGTTCAGGAATCAGACTTGACAATTCTGCATCATGTGTAATACCTGTTGGTTCATGAATGGCTCTCTCTGAGACAGAAAGAGAGACAAGCAGACAGAGAGAGACAGAGATACAGATAAGCAGAGACAGATAAACAGAGAGAGGTAGACAGACAGACAGACAAACATGTTTATGTGTAACAGTAAAAACAAAGCCAAGGCAGTGCATGATCATCAAATGTCACTACACTGCTGCACTGTCAGCAGTGGAGTGATACTCGTCTTACACCATGCTCAAGGAGTTTCAAATACAGTGGACCCTCGGTTATCGGCCGTAATCCGTTCCAGAAGCTCGGCCTAAAACTGAAATGACTGAAAACCGAAATATTATTTCCCATAAGAATTAATGGAAATACAATTAATCTGTTCCAGACAAAAATATTCACAAAAAAATAATTTTTTTAACAATTATATAAGTATTACATACCTTTATTGAAGACTAATGCTGGCTTCTGGAAGATAGAGAGGAGGAAAGAGGGAGGAGTTAGTGTTTGGAAAGGATATCCCCCTCCATAAGGATTTCAGGTACCAAGTCCTTATCACGGGTTACTTCCCTTCTTTGTCTTTTAATGCCACTAGAACCAGCTCGAGAGTCACTGGACCCGTCGCACAACAAACCTGTCCATAGAGGTCTGTTTCTCGCATCTAAGATTTCCCTGAAGTGAGACAGGGTTTTGTCAATGAACATGTTGCAGATATGGCTTGTTTCTGCTTGGTCAGGGTGGTATTTCTCCACAAAAGCTTGCACCCTAGTCCACATTGCACACATCTCTCTAATCTCCTTGACTCATTCTTCCTCTTCCTCTGAAGCAAGTTTCTCAGCTGCAGTCTGTTGCTGTTCAAGTTGAAGCTTCTGCAGCTCTTCAGTGTTTAGCTCTTCCCTGTGGTCCTCCACCAACTTTTCCACATCCTCGCCACTCACCTCCATCCCCAGGGACTTCCCCAGTGCCACAATATAGTCCACAGGGTCAGCCTCAAACCCTTCAAAATCCCTCTCTTGGACACAACCTGGCCACAATTTTCTCCAAGCAGAGTTCAAAGTCCTGGAAGTCACTCCCTCCCAAACCTTACCTATAAGGCTTATGCAATGGAGGATAGTGAAGTGATTCCTCCAGAACTCTCTTAGGGTCAACTGAGTGTCCGAGGTAATTTCAAAGCACTTTTGAAACATTGCTTTTGTGTAGAGTTTTTTGAAGTTAGAAATGACCTGCTGGTCCATGGGCTGGAGGAGAGGAGTGGTGTTAAAAGGCAAGAACTTTACTTTTATAAAGCTGAAGTCCCTAAACACCTGGTCTTCCAAGTCTGGAGGATATGCAGGAGTGTTGTCCAGTACCAGGAGGCACTTGAGTGGCAATTTCTTTTCCAGGAAATATTTTTTCACACTTGGGCCAAACACATCATTAACCCACTCTTTGAAAAATTGCCTTGTGACCCATGCTTTATGATTAGCTTTCCAAATCACACCCAATATATTCTTGAACACACTGGGATTTTCTGAGTGATACACCAGTAAAGGCTTCACTTTAAAATCCCCACTAGCATTACCACACAACAGAAGAGTAAGCCTGTCTTTCATAGGCTTGTGTCCTGGCAGAGAGATAAGTACAGGATAATATATACCTGAAAGGTACTCGAGGGCTTGGTCCCAAATCTGCACACTGCCATAACAACATACTGGAGTGAGAGATATGGGAGGAAGTGTAAAATAAACCCAGTGAGGAGCAGGGGTGTGGTGGGGACAATAAGGGAACACTGTATCAACATCCGGGGTCCCAGACTTTTCAACATCTTACCAGAAGATATCAGAAACACTGCTGGAACAAGTGTAGAAGCCTTCAAGAGGAAACTGGACAAGTATCTTCACCAGGTGTCAGATCAACCAGGCTGTGATGGATATGTGGGGCAGCGGGCCTCCAGCAGCAACAGCCTGGTTGACCAGGCAAGCACCAGACGAGCCTGGCCCATGGCCAGGCTCAGAGAGTAGATAAACTCTCGAAGCTCTTCAAAGGTGATGTAGGTCCTAGTTGGCATTTTCTTCCAAAACAGGCTTATTTCTTCACAACTGAACACTTGTTGGGGTTCGAATCCTTCAGTCTTTATGTACCCCTGGAATTCCTGCATGTACTTTTCAGCCGCACATTTGTCAGAACTTGCAGCCTCCTCATGCCTTACAACACTCTGTATGCCACTATGCTTCTTAAATCTCTCAAACCAGCCTTTGCTGGCTCTAAATTCACTACCAGCAGCACTTGTTCCAGGAGTTTTCTGTAGAAGATCCTCATGTAACTGCCTTGCCTTTTCACAAATAATAGATTCCACAGCACTGTCTCCCACTAATTCTTTTTCCTTACTCCACGAAAATAACAACTTTTCCATCTCTTCCATTATTGGTGACCTTTGCTTCGTTAGAAAAGTTACTCTTTTCGCAACATTAGCATCCTTGATTTGTCCTTTCTTTGCCAGGGTGGATGTAATGGTAGATTTGTTTTTTCTGTACATCTTTGCAAGTTCTAGCACTTGCAAAGCACTCTTATATTTTTCAATCACTTCACACTTAAATTCCATGGTGTTTCTCACTTTCTTTGCCACAGGAACTTTCTTTGGATCCATGGTTACTTATTTTGCAGTTGCACTCAAAAAAAAAAAAATGGAAAACAAGCAAAATGTTTGGATGTATGAGCAGAAGCTTCCTCATCCACTGAGAGAGACAGCCAAACTGATGCACAAGCGGCCCCAGCCAGCGGACGGGTGCGTTCCAAACGGCTGATCACCGGAAGCTGAAAAACCGGCTGATCACCGAGTTGACAGATAACAGGAACGGCCAATAACCGAGGGTCCACTGCATACTCCAGCATGTCTAAAACATTGCTGGGACCTATAAATATTATATATATATTTCTTGACAATAGTATGTGACTAAGGCAGGTGAAAATGTTCACCTGTCAGTGTGTTTGTGACTATTTGAGTACTATTTCAGTACCTAATATTAGTATGAAAACAAAGATTGGCTATGAAATCACAAGAACTACAGTGGGCTATCGGTTTTCAGATTTAATCCATTCCAGAGTCATCAGGCAAAACTGAAATCGGCTAAAACAGAAACCATTTTCCCCATAAGAAACAATGTAAATGGAATTAATCTGTTCCAGACACCCAGAAGTATCAAGAAAAACAATTTTTTTTTTACCTTAAAGATAGATTTACATGCACAGAAGAATGAACATTACACATGACACTTACCTTTATTGAAGGCTGTTGTTGATGGATGGAAGACAGGGAGGAGGGGAGAGGGAAGAGAGGTTATCGTTTGGAAGGGGAATCCCCCTCCATAAGGACTTGAGGTACTAGGTCCTTATCAGGGGTCATTTACCTAGCTTAAATATAGATTTTCATGCAGAAAAGAACGACAAATAAATATAAAGCACTAATAAAATGTATAAATGAACATTTAACATCACACTTACCTTTATTGAAAAGACTTGTTGGTGTATGGCAGACCGGGTGGAGGGGAGAGGGAGGTGAGTTTATTGTTTATCTATTATTTATTGTTTATCTATCACAATTCAACTAATATGACATAATAAACAATATTAATAATGTAGAAACATGACATATACTCTAGAATGAATAAAATAAGTCATTATGTATGTAACGACAGGGGTTATGTTATTGTTGTTGGGTGTATAAGGGCCACTGTGAGCATGAGCTGTACACAATGTTGGTGAAGGCTGCAGCTGAGGCGGCTGTGTTTTCTGTAGCCCTATATAACTCTAACAACATTGGAGGAGTTACTAGAATCGCTGAATCACTGAAGAAGACACCCTCTACCACCATCACAACCAATACCACCCTCTACCACCATCACAACCAATACTACCCTCTACCACCATCACAATGACTACTACCCTCTACCACCACCACAACCACTACTACCCTCTACTAATCACTACCATCCTCTACCACCATTGCTACCACCCTCTACCACCATCACTACCACCCTCTCCCACCATCACTACCACCCTCTACCACCATCACTACCACCCTCTACCACCACAACTTTCGTATTTTTCTGCAAACTTTTTCTTGAATTATATTGTGTTTCCCACATTCTTTACCAGAGGGCTAGCACTAGAAGCTTTCTTTGGGCCTATGGTAGCTTACTTAGCAAGTGGCAAAAACAATGGATTATTATAAAATGGTTTGTATGACCTGGCAGGATATGTTCACTCACCAAGAAACAGTGTTACATTGGCTGAGAATGGTGTGGGAGGCGGCTTTGTCCGCATGCTGGGCACTCGACAGGTTCCATAGGATTGACGAAAATGGAAGTAATTAACGAAAACAGAACCAAAAAATCAATGAAAAAAGTCGGCCAAAACCGAAATCGGCAATAATGGAGATCGACAAAAGTGGAGAGTCCACTGTACTACATACTGTATTTTTTTTTTTTTTAAGAAGTCGGCAGGGTGACCCAAAAAGAAAATACTTTCATCATCATTCAACACTTTCACATAATCACTGTTTTTGCAGAGGTGCTTAGAATGCAACAGTTTAGAAGCATATATGTATAAAGATACACAACATATCCCTCCAAACTGCCAATATCCCAAACCCCTCCTTTAAAGTGCAGGCATTGTACTTCCCATTTCCAGGACTCAAGTCAGGCTATATAAAAATAACCGGTTTCCCTGAATCCCTTCGCTAAATATTATCCTGCTCACACTCCAACAGCTTGTCAGGTCCCAAATACCATTCGTCTCCATTCACTCCTATCAAACATGCTCACGCATGCTTGCTGGAAGTCCAAGCCCCTCGCCTACAAAACCTAATTTACTCCTTCCTTCCAACCTTTATGAGGACGACCCCTACCCCGCCTTCCTTCCCCTACAGATTTATATGCTCTCCATGTCATTCTACTTTGATACATTCTCTCTAAATGACCAAACCACCTCAACCCTCTTCAATCCCCCCACTACTCATACTTGCACCAGCCCACCTTTCTGCCAAGAGTTGCTTATATCTCGCCCAAACTTCGTCCTCCCTTAGTTTTTTACACTTTCACCTCCCTCTTACTTGTTGTTGCCATTTTCCTCTTTTCCCATCTACCTCTTACTCCCACTGTAGCTACAACTAAATAATGATCTGATATATCAGTTGCCCCTCTATAAACTTGTACATCCTGGAGCCTACCCATCAGCCTTTTATCCACCAATACATAATCTAACAAACTACTTTCATTACGTACTATATCATACCTTGTATATTTATTTATCCTCTTCTTCATAAAATATGGATTACTTATTACCAAACCTCTTTCTACACATAGCTCAATTAAAGGCTCCCCATTTTCATTTACCCCTGGCACCCCAAATTTACCGACTACTTCCTCCACAACATTTTTGCCCACTTTAGCATTGAAATCCCCAGCCACCATTACTCTCACACTTGGTTCAAAACTCCCCACGCATTCACTCAACATTTTCCAAAATCTCTCTCTCTCTCCTCTACACTTCTCTCTTCTCCAGGTGCATATACGCTTGCTATAACCCACTTTTCACATCCAACTTTTATTTTAATCCACATAATCCTTGAATTAATACATTTATATTCCCTCTTTTCCTGCCATAGCTTATCCTTCAACATTAGTGCTACTCCTCCTTTAGCTCTAACTCTATTTGAAACCCCTGACCTAATCCCATTTATTCCTCTCCACTGAAACTCTCCCACCCCATTTAGCTTTGTTTCACTTAAAGCCAGGACATCCAGCTTCTCATTCATAACATCCACAATCATCTCTTTCTTATCATCTGCACAACATCCATGCACATTCAGACTTCCCACTTTGACAGTTTTGTTCTTATTCTTTTTAGTAATTATTGCAGGAAAAGGGGTTACTATCCCATTGTTCCCGGCATTTTAGTTGACTTTTACAACACACATGGCTTAGGAAGGAAAGATTCTTATTCCACTTCCCCATGGATGTAAAAGGAAAAGTAATAAGACCAAGAACTGTTAAGATAAAATCAAAGAAAACTCAGATAAGTTTGTTTAAATAAACATGTACATGTATGTGTAGTGTGACCTAAGTGTAAGTAGAAGTAGCAAGACGTACCTGAAATCTTGCATATTTATGAGACAGACAAGACACCAGCAGTCCTACCATCATGTAATACAATTACAGGCTTTTGTTTTACACTCACTTGGCAGGATGGTAGTACCTCCCTGGGTGGAAATGTTTGATTTTTGCCGATGTTCAAGAGTAAACAAATGATGTCATTGCCCAATAAATGTCCAACTAGCCATTCTAATATGCAGTCACGAATGGATTGACGTTCTTTATACAATTATTACAATATTGCAGTAGTTTGCATAACAGTAAATCTTTTATTTTTTGTGTGAATAAAAATTAAAAATAGATGTTAGAGTATTATAACAGGCCTGGAGACATGACTGATGAACAGAGAAAATGTTATTTTAGTACCAGGAATGGCTGCATTGTTCCTTCTGGACCCTATTTTGAAATTGACATATTTTTTAATTTGCATAAAATTGGCCAAATTGCCAGTTTCTGACTACTTTATTGGATAGTTGAAATTGGTAATGGGCAGTTTCTCGTACTCAGTCGGTAGAACAAATGGAGTTCTAAAGAAATAGCTATGAGTTTGGTGGACTGGAACAATGGAATTAGCTGAAAATAGGGCTCAAATTGGGTGAAATCGCTGATGCGTAAATGTCGCCTAGATCGCTAACTTTGCGAGAGCGTAATTCCGTAAATTATCCATCAAATTTCGTACTTTTAGTGTCATTATCATCGGGAAAAGATTCTCTATAATTTCAGAAGAAAAATAATTTTTTTTTTTTTTCAAATATTTTGCGACACCGGGAGACACTTCAGGATTTGGGATTGCGACAGTCAGAGGGTTAAGGGTTAATTGTCTCTTAACCCTCTCGGGGTCGGTCTCGTGATATTACGGCTTTGAAGCCACTTTCGGTCCCGTAATACTATGTCAAAATTCTAGCGACTTTGTGTTGCTGGAGAAAGCTGGTAGGCTTGTGTATAAGAAAATGGGTCCGAGTGGTTGGTGTGAATGGTATAAAAAATCCTGCAATGCACTGTGCATAATGAGGAAAAAATGTTGCGACCGTGTTTTTGGTGTAAAAAAGTGACTTTGCGGTGTATTTTCGTATGGTTATATTCTCGGTTTCTTGGTCTCATTTGATAGAATGAAAGTTATATTACAGAAATAGAGATGATTTTGAATAGTTTACAAACTAAAAGTAGTTTGAAATTGAGCTCAAAGTAGCAGAAATGTTCGATTTTTGCCGATGTTCAAGAGGAAACAAATCACATCACTCATCCAATATACATTAACTGGCCAGTCTAATATGCACTCAGGAATGCACTGACATACATATACTCTTATTACCATTATGTAGTTGTCTGAATAACGGTAAATCTTATATTTTTTTGTGTAAATAAAAATTCAAAATGAAAAGCAAGTGTAATACAGTGGACCCCCGCATAGCGACTTTAATCCGTGCAAGAGGGCTCTTTGTTATGCGAAATGGTCAGTATGCGAATGAATTTTCCCCATAAGAAATAATGGAAATCAAATTAATCCGTGCAAGACACCCAAAAGTATGAAAAAAAAAAAAATTTACCACATGAAATGTTAATTTTAATACACACAAACTGAAAAAGGCATGCACAATTACATGACACTTAATTTTATTGAAGATCTGGTGATGATTGATGGGATGGGAGGAGGGGAGAGAGAGTGTTAGTGTTTAGAAGGGGAATCCCCTTCCATTAAGACTTGAGGTGTCAAGTCCTTTTCTGGGGTTACTTCCCTTCTTCTTTTAATGCCACTAGGACCAGCTTCAGAGTCACTGGACTTCTTTCGCACAACATATCTGTCCATAGTGGCCTGTACCTCTCGTTCCTTTATGACTTCCCTAAAGTGTTTCACAACATTGTCAGTGTACAGGTTGCCAACACGGCTTGCAATAGCTGTGTGAGGGTGATTTTCATCCATGAAGGTTTGCACTTCAAGCCACTTTGCACAGATTTCCTTAATCTTTGTAGTAGGCAACTTCTTCAATTTCTCTCTCCCCTCCTCTGAACCAGTTTCCTCAGGTCTGGCCTCTTGCTGTTGAAGTTGATCTATCAGCTCATCAGTGGTTAGTTCTTCATTATCCTCCTCCACCAACTCTTCCACATCCTCCCCACTAACCTCCAACCCCAAGGACTTTCCCAATGCCACAATGGATTCCTCAACTGGCATAATCCTCTCAGGGTTAGCCTCAAACCCTTCAAAATCCCTTTTGTCTACACATTCTGGCCACAGTTTCTTCCAAGCAGAGTTCAAGGTCTTCTTAATCACTCCCTCCCAAGCCTTACCTATAAGGTTTACACAATTGAGGATATTAAAGTGCTCTCTCCAAAACTCTCTTAGAGTCAGTTGAGTTTCTGAGGTCACTACAAAGCACCTTTCA
This sequence comes from Cherax quadricarinatus, assembly GCF_038502225.1. Lineage (NCBI taxonomy): Eukaryota > Metazoa > Arthropoda > Malacostraca > Decapoda > Parastacidae > Cherax > Cherax quadricarinatus. The sequence goes on along the minus strand of NC_091346.1, from coordinate 26,347,657 downwards.
AACAGAGCTTTTGTGTACAGTTTTTTGAAGTTTGCAATAACCTGCTGGTCCATGGGCTGCAGGAGAGGAGTGGTATTAGGAGGCAAAAACTTCACCTTAATGAATTTCATGTCCCCATAAAGTCGCTCTGCCACGTCTGTAGGATGACCAGGGGCATTGTCTAACACCAGGAGGCACTTAAGTTCTAATTTCTTTCAGTTAGGTAATCTTTCACATTGGGGGCAAATGCATGGTGTAACCAGTCATAGAAAAAGTCCCTAGTGACCCATGCCTTACTGTTTGCCCTCCACAGCACACACAAATTCTCCTTGAGGACATTCTTTTGCCTGAACAGTCTGGGAGTTTCAGAGTGATACACTAATAAAGGCTTCACTTTGCAATCACCAGTAGCATTGGAACACATCAACAAAGTAAGCCTGTCTTTCATAGGCTTATGTCCTGGGAGTGCCTTTTCCTCCTCAGAAATGTAGGTCCTGCTTGGCATTTTCTTCCAAAACAGGCCTGTTTCATCACAATTAAACACTTGTTCAGGTTTCAGTCCTTCACTGTCTATGTACTCCTTGAATTCCTGCACATATTTTCCTTGTAGTGGAAGGAAGGCGGGGTAGGGGTCGGCCTAGGAAGGGTTGGAGGGAGGGGGTAAAGGAGGTTTTGTGTGCGAGGGGCTTGGACTTCCAGCAGGCATGCGTGAGCGTGTTTGATAGGAGTGAATGGAGACAAATGGTTTTTAATACTTGACGTGCTGTTGGAGTGTGAGCAAAGTAACATTTATGAAGGGATTCAGGGAAACCGGCAGGCCGGACTTGAGTCCTGGAGATGGGAAGTACAGTGCCTGCACTCTGAAGGAGGGGTGTTAATGTTGCAGTTTAAAAACTGTAGTGTAAAGCACCCTTCTGGCAAGACAGTGATGGAGCGAATGATGGTGAAAGTTTTTCTTTTTCGGGCCACCCTGCCTTGGTGGGAATCGGCCAGTGTGATAATAATAATTTTTCAGCTGCTTTGTGGTCTGAACTGGCAGCCTCACCATGCCTTATCACACTATGTATGCCACTACGCTTCTTAAATCTCTCAAACCAACCTTTGCTGGCCTTAAATTCACTCACATCATCACTAGTTGCAGGCATTTTTTTAATTAAATCCTCATGCAACTTCCTAGCCTTTTCGCTTATGTTCACTTGAGAAACGCTATCTCCTGCTAGCTGTTTTTCATTTATCCACACCAATAAGAGTCTCTCAACATCTTCCATCACTTGCGATCTCTGTTTCGAAAACACAGTTTAACCTTTGGCAAGAACAGCTTCCTTGATTGCCTTTCTGTTGCCCACAATAGTAGCGATGGTTGATTTGGGTTTCTTGTACAACCTGGCCAGGTCGGCGACACGCACTCCACTTTCATACTTATCAATGATCTCTTTCTTCATCTCTATTGTAATTCTCACCCTTATTGCTGTAGGGTTGGCACTAGAAGCTTTCTTGGGGCCCATGGTCACTTATTTGGCTGATAAAATCACCAAAATCACTGTAATAATACGAAATGTTCCGATTGTATGCTTGGATGTTACCGCGGAGGCAGGCTGGTAAACAATGCCACCAGCGGCACGTGAGGCTGGCTAAGGGCGCACATTGGACGCGTCTCGGACGAAGAGCGGTGAGCGGGTTTTTGAGCGGTATGCGAGGCAAAATTTTTGTGATAAAAGCGAGCGGTATGCGGATTGTACGTTATGTGATGGCGACGGTATGCGGGGGTCCACTGTACAGTGAAACCTCTACTTACTAGTACATCCATGTGCGAGTTTTTCCAGATATGAGCAGTCACTCGCTCAATTTTTTGCTTCCAGATGCGAGCAGCCTCAAGGGAGATTCCTTGATTTTGGTGAGGGGTTCTTGCTCTTGATCTAGGGAACTGGATCTCAGTTGTGTGTTGGACTACCTTATTGAAACTTGGGCAATGTATGATGGAAAGATGCTTTTTAGCGTGCACCAAAAATGAAGGAAATCGGACCGTAAATAAGAGTCCACTTCTCAGCCATTAGCTTCCCCTTAGCGGTATATTTTCGTATGGTTTTTACGGTTGGATTCTTGTATTTTTGGTCTCGTTTGACAGAATGGAAGATATACTACAGAAATAGATATGATTTTGATTGGTTTCACAATGAAAAATACCTTGAAATTGAGCTCAAAGTAGCAGAAATGTTCAATTCTTTGGCAACGTTCAATACCTGTCCAATTGGCACTGCCTCTCAACCTTCACATATTGGAAAGCTCTTCATCACGTTCGCAAAAGTGGGAGCAGACATCATGAGGTAGCAGTGGCAGACAGCATGAAGCAGCAGTGGCAGACAACATGAAGCAGCAGTGGCAGACAACACGAAGCAGCAGTGGCAGACAACATGAAGTAGCAGTGGCAGACAGCATGAAGCAGCAGTGGCAGACAGCATGAAGCAGCAGTGGCAGACATCATGAAGCAGCAGTGGCATACATCATGAGGTAGCAGTGGCAGACAACATGAAGCAGCAGTGGCAAAGTGTAGCATTAAGAGTGTAGCAATTAAGTGTAGCATTAAGAGTGGGTTATCCTAGGTTCTCTACACATGTAGTCAGGAGTAGGAATAGCCACAGTGGTGGCCCTATAAACCCCAACAACAACAATGGCCGCTGTCACCATCACTAGCCACATACATAATCACGTGTATTTTATTCATTCTAGTGTACATGTTATTAATATTGTTTATTTTGTCATATTACATAAATTGTGATAGATAAATAAACTGTAGAGTTGATATTAGGGAAATTATTGAAGTATTTTCTCATGCCTGGAATTCCACTGGAACGAATTCCATTTCATTTAATTTAATGAGGAAAATTGCCTCTGCAAACGAGCAAATCCAGATGGAATGGATTAAACTCATAGGCAGAGGTTCTTCTGTATAAGAGGTGCCTGGAGCCATGACTGATTAACAGAGAAAATGTTACTTTAGTGCCAGGAATGTCTACATTATTTATTGTGAACTCTATTTTGAAATTGGCCTTTCATGAATTTTGTGTGAAATTGACCAAATTAGTAATTTCTGATCATTTGATTGGGTGGTTGAAATAGGTAGATGGGTAGTTTCTTATACTCATTTGATAGAATAAAAGGAGTTCTAGTGAAATAGCTATGAGTTTGGTTGACTGGAACAATGGAATTGGCCCAAAATAGGGCATAAATATTGCTGAGACTGCTAACTTAGGAAAAGAGTAATTCTGTAAGTTTTTCAGCAAATTTTGTGCTTTTGGTTTCATTACCTTTGGAAAAAGATAATCATTTCTTAAGAAAAAATAATATACATATTTTTTTATTAAATTCTTGACCCTGAGAGCAAGTTTACGAGCAGGGGTCTCGACCCTCAAAGGGTTAAGCGTTCCTCTAATATGTTCTGATTCTTTGCACCTTCTTCAACTTCTTCCTTTTTGATTGTCAAATTATATTCCCTGTTCATGATTATATCCATTGGCCTCATGTTGGCATCCTGAGCTTCCTCATGTGTCTAGCAACCTACAGTCATGATCTTAACTCTTTGAGGTGTATGTCTTGTTTCTTTACCTCAGACTTTTTTTGGTAACACTCTTGTCAAGTATCTCCACTTTTGAGTATCTCAGGACTAGGTTTTGGGTTATTGGATGGTGGGTTCCATCCATGACATCTCTCCTTTGGCACTCTTTGCCCTTGTGTGCAGTTTGATATTCCCATCTTCATTCCCCATAGCTCCAGTGTTTCCTTCAGGCTCTCTGTTCCTTTTGGGTGCTTTGGGGAATGTTCTGGTCAAACTTCTGAGTCATTGATCATGATCTTTCCCGTCCTCCCATCCTTTGCATCCTTTACTGATGCCCTTGCTTCAGGTTGGGGAACTGTCCTTAACCCTTTCAGGGTCCGTCCCGTAGATCTACGGCTTCACATTGAGTGTCCAAACCGTAGATCTACGCCAAAATTCTAGTGCCGTCAAATTTAGCGCGAAAGCGCTCATAGGCCTACATGTGAGAGAACGGGTCTGCGTGGTGGGTGTGCACCATAAACAAAAAATCTAGGTGCCTGCATAGCATTGTGGGAACGCCGGCTCAGTTACCCTTGTTCACCATGCCTCGTCGCAAGTCAGCTCTCACTCCCCGGAAAATTGGGACTCTCCTCTTCCTATCTGATAGTTCTGACACTGATGGAAGTGGAAATGAAGAGGAATTCTACGGCTTTGATAAGTTAGTGACCGAAAATAATGACCAGGATATCGATAATAGTGCAGAAAACCCTGACGATCCTCAACCTTCTACCTCTGGTGTGGGCACTCGTGACTCACGGTTGGTTGTTCCTCAACGCAAGAGAAAACTAATATATGATGATAGTGACGTGGATTGTGATTTTATTGTGCTCGATGATCATTCGAGTAGTGATAGTGAGGAATCATATTCACCAGTGAAGCATCGGTATGTTCGCCGCCGCATGCGCTCGGGTAGTGTACCCTATGCTGTGCCCAGGGGATGGAGTACATCCCGGAGTACATCCCGTGGCCCTACACCAGTTTTAGGTAATGATAGTGAGGATGATGTGGCTACACTTGGCATGGATAGACCACAGGCATCAGTGGATGGTGTTAGTGGTGATGGCAGTGGCACCGCCATGCGTGACTCACCAGCCCAGGGTGGGACCCACACTGCTGACTCGTCAGTTCAAGGACAAAGCGGAGCGTCAGCCACCAGCCCACCACAACCACAACCACCCGCACAACCAGCCTATGATGTCCAGTATCCACCAGCAAACCGTATGTGGGATTGGCAGCAAAATCCCAATTTTGTTCCCAAGCCTCACCACTTTGATGACTCTCAAAGTGGAATTCTACCTACTTGTCCCCTTGGAACCACGGCCAATGAACTGGAATTCTTTGAATTATTCTTTGACCAGCCATTGATGGAAACTATTGTCAGGGAAAGTAATAAGTATTTTGAGTACACCATGGCAAATACGATCATATCACCACAGTCAAGACTACACAGGTGGAAAGAGACGACTGTTGCAGAAATGTATTTGCTTTTTGCAACAATAATGCTTATGCCTCATGTCTATAAGCATAATATAAAAGCATACTGGTCCACAGATCTGCTAATTTCTACCCCGGTCTTCATGAAATCATACCAGTGAACAGGTTTATCTTACTGTTACGTATGTTGCACTTCTCTGACAAAACCAGGCCTGACAGAAGTGACAGGTTATACAAGATTAGAAATGTTTTCATGTATCTCAAACAAAAGTTCAGCATATACTTTTATCCATTCAAGAATCTTGTAATTGACGAGTCTTTGATTTTGTTCAAAGCAAAGGTAGACTGTCATTCAAGCAGTATATACCGAGCAAGAGGAAACGCTTTGGTATAAAACTGTTTGTACTCTGTGATTGTGACAGTGGCCTGGTGTTGGATATTGTTGTATACACGGGTAGTAAAACATTGAAAGATACCAAGATGTTATTGGGTATCTCCGGTGACGTAGTGAGAAACATGATGCCACCTTATCTTGGTAAGGGGCATACATTATATACCGATAACTGGTACACAAGCCCATTACTCAGTGATTTCATGCAAGTGAACAAGACAGATGTGTGTGGCACAGTGCGTTCTAATCGTAAACATATGCCCAGGCTCAACGCAGGTGCTCGTGGTGATGACGTGCAGGTGTTTACTGCCAATGACATCATGGCATTACGGTGGCATGACAGACGAGATGTCACATTGTTGACAACCATTCACCATAATGAAATGCAAGACAGTGGCAAAGTTGATCGAGTGACTAATGAACGTATTCGAAAACCAGTGACAGTCATTGATTATACACAAAATATGCGCTTGGTTGACAAATGTGACATGCAGATTGGTTTTGTTGACTGTGTTCGTAAGAGTTACAAGTGGTACGTGAAACTTTTCTTCCATCTCATGGACATTTCAATGCTCAATGCATATAATATGTACCAAATAAAGACTGGCAACAGACCACCGTATGGTGAATTTTGTTTGTCTGTTGTCAGACAACTCATAATGAAGTACCAGGTAAGAACACCTGCTATACAACAAGGTCCTCGAATTACTCAGGATATACCCAAGCGTTTGAGGAGGGAAGGTGATCATTTCATAATACAGCTTCCTTCAACTCAGAAGAAATTTGCTCAGAAGAGATGCATCATCTGTGCACAAACAAAACGACGGCAACAAAGACGCAAAGACACTCGGTTTATGTGTGAGGAATGTAAGGTGCCTCTGCGCATGGTGCCTTGTTTCAAGGAGTTCCACAAGCTCCAGCAGTTCTAAAACCATGTCCAGTGATTGTAAATATGTAAATATATGATAGAACATTAGTATTATAGTACAAGATTTGTGCATGTTTATTGTAATAAACAACAGTGGTAAACAATAATATGATAATAACTTTAGTGCGGTTATTGTGTTCAATACAGTGAGTTTATATATATACATTATATACAGTATTGGTCTCTCAGGCCCCAAATGTTAGTAGGAATAGAAAAAAATTGGAAAAGAAAAGAAAAACTATAAAAACCACAAAATATTGTAATGCGCGTATGTGGAATTCGTCGATGTTGCCGCCACCACATCATTTTTGACAAACTTCTTGGCACTGTATCTCAGTAAGTACTGATCAGAATTTTTTTTTTTTGTCTTATTACCTTCACAAAAATATGCTCTTTAATTCTGTAAGAAAAAATAATTTTTTTTTTTTTTTTTTTTTTTTTCAAAATTTCTTGGACACTGGAGCACCACTTAAGATTTTGGCCTTGGACCCTGAAGGGGTTAATGTGTCATGACTTCTTTTGCTGAGAAGCTTTGGCACAAACCTCAGCTTTAAGTTAGTGTCCTTGATACTAAAGATGGTTGTCCCTATCACTGCTATGCACTTTGAATACCTGTATTTTCAACTAAGGTAGTCTTTTCTGATGGTCACAAGGCTTCTCTTACTAGTGGGAGTACAGTACATTTATAGCTTTTCCTTGCACTTGCCTGAACACCTTGGTACCCTGGTGAACTAACTGTCATGGCTCCTTCAAGAGGTGCATGTATAATCATGTAACTAGGTTTCCTTCCCTTTTCTAGTTCAGTCTGGTATTTGCCAACTGAGGTCTTCTGTTGCACCCTGTGGCCATCCACAAGACCTCAGCCCTTCTTTCTTTCTATTTCTAGACCCTTTCACCTCTGCTATGAATGCTTTTTATTCTAACTGGGGGGGGGGGGGAATTGGAGTTTCCTTATGCTTTTGTATGTCATCTCTTGCCTCTCTCAGTTGTGCATTCATTGCATCTTCACTATTTCATTATTACCTTCCAACCTTGGGTTGTGACCTTGAGGATTCCCTTTCTGTATCAGATTAAAGCTATCTCATAGTTGCAGTGGGCACTTCTGCATGACCAGATTGACCTCTGGGTTGTTATTGGTGGGTGTCTTCTACTTGTACTTGTGAAGTGAACCTTTATATGTAATCACACTTGAATAATAGCCTTCAGCTGCTAGTACTGGTGGTTGTGTTTGCATGCAATGGCAGAACCTTCTGGCCTTGCATCTTGATGCTGGCTTAGCTCAGGACTGAGAATGGAGGGCCTTTTATAACATCATCCAGTGAAATCACCCCATACTTCTTGAGCTTCAGTTCCATCTGTTCAGCAGCTATCACCTCCGTCTTGGGGTCTAGTGGTACAAGTCTGGGTGGTGGACCTTCCAGCAGAAAGCTATGTTTTGGCCTTAACAGAAAATGCTTGCTATGCTAGGTGCTCTGGGGTGAGGGAAAAATGTACCTGGATTTGAACAACTGGAGCCCAAGATGAACACAGTTGTTTAGTTGACACGACATAATTGAAGTGGGTATATAATGGTGATGAATCCTAAAAGTATGTGGCTGATTTCATTAGTTGTCTAATAGCTGTACTCCCAGCTTTAGTTTTGGCTGACATTTGGTCTTTGAAGCACTTTGGGCACCTCAGGTGATGTTAATCTTACAGACTAACAATACCTGGTGCTTGGGGGTGAAGGTAAACATTACTGAGTACAATGAGTACTATGACCACTGGACACTTTTGGGACCATTAGAGGCTAGTGTTGACATTAATGAAGTGTGGCATATTCCAGGTAGACTTCCCAGGGCTGATAGTACAGAAATTCAGTTTTCATTAGTGTCAAAATATGCAGTAGTATTTGCATTACATATTATACTGTACTTGTATTGAACAGATACTACTGTACACATGTGAAGAATACTGCATGATAAAATAACAAGAGAAATTTATCCTGATGTCATCTAGTCATTCCATTGAGAATCCTGTTGAATGATATTGTTAAAAAATTTATATACTGTTTGTACCTTTATTACATTTATAATAGTTTATGGAATTAATTCATTCACTGCTGCTTCTTAAGCAAAATTGGCCTATACAATATGTTATGTATTGCTTCCTGACCATAAATTATTGACCACTCTATGAAATTAGGAAACAGTGTGATGTTTAATTTTATATATTTACAGGGGCGAGGGTGGTCTGGTGGCAGCTTTACACAGAATGTTGGACCCAGACCACAAGGGCCTGGTAATAACAAGAACTATTTAGTTCCTCCATCCTCTGCATTTAAGGCATGTATACACCATTATAGACATATATTGCTACTTGAAAATCTGTACATTATTTTCATGCACTCAGAGTCTAAGTAATTACCTAATGTTTGATGTAAATGATAAAGTTTTGGATGGATTATATATGAAAGTGAATAGAGAGAAAAAATCTTAATTAACTTAATTCTATGTGAAGAGGAAAGTAAGAAAAACAAATTAGTGAAATACAGTTGGTGATTTGATATAAGGGCTGTGTAAGTCAGTCCATATATATATTGGACACTATCTTTCGTTTGGAAACTCCTTTATTAAAGTTTAGTCTCATGTATTGTTTTGTTCAAATATCAGAACTACAAATTGTTATGTGTATTGCATTCCTTTGTTTTAGTCTGAGCAGCAAGAGCTGTTGTCATCAGTTACTTTTCTTAAACTTTGTTAGCCTTAGTAGCTGCCAGTGTAAGCATTACTGAGAAGTCAAATATAGTCCACCTAAATCTTGTCTGTTTCATGATTTTTTTTTTTACCTTTTTTTTCTTGGTATGTGGTTTTTTTGTTGCTGCTGCTTATGTATGGCTGCTGAGAGAGTTCTTAATTTTTCCCCACATTTAGCACTTGTTTCCAGGTGCAAGTAAATAGCATCTGCTTTTCTTTTGTTGGCCTAACTACTTTGTAGAATTTTTTAATAAATGTTGAAAGTACCCCTCAAAAGCCCTTAATTCTTTGGGACAGTTGAAAAGTTTGGGAAAGATTCTGCATGAGACTACCCCCCTAGAAGGGGAGTTCCCAGAGGAACATGGCATCTAAGAATATAGATATAATTAAGGTAAGACTGGCAAGCTGGTCTAGAGAGTTAAGTGGTAACTTATGCTTTACACAAAAGTTGTGATATGATTTGGTAAGCCAAGATTTTCTTAGGAAAATATAACTTGCAGGATTCAATGTATGAATAAACATGACTTCATGGCAATCCATGCAATGTATTTATACGTGCATGTGTGTTTTAAATATTTTTAGATATGACCTCTGAACTAATATGGCTGGATAGCATTTATTTAATTCCATTTTTACCAAGTCTGTCCTATTTTTTGGGGGAGGGTTTAAATTTAAAGGATAATTTTTCATTTATCAAAATCTGAACACTATAACATCAAGTTTAGTGCTCTTTCATGAATAAAATCCTTGTAACGATATTTTTTAACATAACGGCCATCTCTCACTGAGACAGGTTAAACCCCCCTCCCCCCAAAAAAAAAAATATGAAAAGTAAAGTTTTTTCCTCTTTTTGCATTTAGTAATGTATACAGGAGAAGGTGGGGGAGGGGGGTAGGTAGCCCATTGCTCCCAGCATTTTAATCGCCTCTTATGACAAGCATGACTTACATAGGAAGGATTCTTCTCCACTTTCCCCATGGAGTATAATAATTATGTCTCTAAAGAAAAATTATTTTAAAATTTATAGAATTGTATACAAAATGAGGTTGAAGTGGAATGGGAAAAGTACAGCTATAGTCAGTTTGAGTACAGTTGATAAAATATCAGTATGTACTCTACTTTTTTGGGAAGACACCTTTTCTTTAGTAGACTTTTCCAGCAAGCATTGTCTGAATGATTTATTTCTTACAGTGTGGGAGTGGTATGTACAGTGGATATCCCGGGAAACACCAATTCCCCATGGACAGTGTGGAGGCAGTGTTGCCAGTGCTGGCACGCAGGAAGCGAATGTGTCGCTCTGACCTCCAGACTTGTGATCCCTGGAGGCTTCTTATGTCCCTCAGGTAAGACAGGTTCTTGAGCTGTATTTCTAGTTATAATTCTTGATTAAATGTTTGTAGACTTTTCCGCTTTCAGGGTCTGTGCTGTAGATCTACGGCTTTGAGTTATTTATTTTTTTATTATCACACTGGCCGATTCCCACCAAGGCAGGGTGGCCCGAAAAAGAAAAACTTTCACCATCATTCACTCCATCACTGTCTTGCCAGAAGGGTGCTTTATGCTACAGTTTTTAAACTGCAACATTAACACCCCTCCTTCAGAGTGCAGGCACTGTACTTCCCATCTCCAGGACTCAAGTCCGGCCTGCTGGTTTCCCTGAATCCCTTCATAAATGTTACTTTGCTCACACTCCAACAGCACATCAAGTATTAAAAACCATTTGTCTCCATTCACTCCTATCACACACGCTCACGCATGCCCGCTGGAAGTCCAAGCCCCTCACACACAAAACCTCCTTTACCCCCTCCCTCCAACCCTTCCTAGGCCGACCCCTACCCCGCCTTCCTTCCACTACAGACTGATACACTCTTGAAGTCATTCTGTTTCGCTCCACTCTCTCTACATGTCCGAACCACCTCAACAACCCTTCCTCAGCCCTCTGGACAACAGTTTTGGTAATCCCGCACCTCCTCCTAACTTACAAACTACGAATTCTCTGCATTATATTCACACCACACATTGCCCTCAGACATGACATCTCCACTGTCTCCAGCCTTCTCCTCGCTGCAACATTCATCACCCATGCTTCACACCCATATAAGAGCGTTGGTAAAACTATACTCTCATACATTCCCCTCTTTGCCTCCAAGGACAAAGTTCTTTGTCACCACAGACTCCTAAGTGCACCACTCACCCTTTTCCCTCATCAATTCTATGAATCACCTCATCTTTCATAGACCCATCCGCTGACACGTCCACTCCCAAATATCTGAATACATTCACCTCCTCCATACTCTCTCCCTCCAATCTGATATCCAATCTTTCATCGCCTAATCTTTTTGTTATCCTCATAACATTACTCTTTCCTGTATTCACTTTTAATTTTCTTCTTTTGCACACCCTACCAAATTCATCCACCAATCTCGGCTTTGAGTTCTGGGTCCAAATCGTAGTTCTTCAACACAAGCTCAGCTCGCTCAGATAAGCTGTGAGTGGTAAATTTGGGCCTAGATATGAGAGAATACATCTATGTGGTATGTGTGCGCCACATATAACAAATCCTGCAGCACACAGTGCATAATGAGAGAAAAAACTGAGACCGTAATTTTCAATTAAAACAACGATTTTGCAGTATTTTTTCGTATGTTTTTTATAGTTGTATTTGCGATTTCTTGGACTCGTTTGATAGAATGAAAGATATATTACAGAAATAGAGATGATTTTGATTGGTTTTAGCACTGGAAGTGGCTTGAAACTGATCTCAAAGTGGAGGAAATGTTAAATTTTTGCCGATGTTCAAGAGTAAACAAATGACCTCACACGTCTAATACACACCAGCTGGTGGGTCTAATATATGTTCACAAATGTGGTGATATTATTTATACAATTATTACAATATTGCATAACAGTAAATCTTCTATTTTTTGGTTTGAATCAAAATTCATTATGTGAATAAAAAAATCAAAATGGAATTCATTTGTAAAGCCTCAAAATGTAAGTAATGAACAGAGGAAATGTTAGTTTAGTGCCAGGAATGCCTGCATTCTGAACCCTATTTTGAAATTGGAATATTTTTTGTAGTTAAAAAGGTTGACATGGTGATTTCTTGTGCTCAATTGATAGAATAGAAGTAATATTAGTGAAATAGCTAAGAATTTGATCGACTGGAATAATGTAATTGGCCTAAAATAGGAATCAAATTCAGCAAAATTGCCGATGCATAAATATCGCTGACACATCAAAATTTGCAAGAGCATAATTTCATAAATTTTCCATCAAATTTCGTACTTTTTGTTTTATTACCTTCAGAAGAAGATTCTCTACCATTTCATAAGAAAAACTAAAAAAAAATTTTTTTTTGAAAATTCTTGGACCCTGGTGCATACTTTGAAATTTGGCCTCTGAACCCTGAAAGGGGTAATGTATAAGCTGAAGCAGTGTTTCAAATTTAAAAATTCATATATATTATAGGGTGTCCTTAACTCACGAATGAGTTGTGCTAACTGTGTTTCAACTTTTGAACAAAATGATATTACAAAAGATAATGTATCACACACACTTGTAATTGTAGTTCAACATTCATAAAACATATATTTTCTGAATATTGCATTATTTAGACCTTGTCTATAAGTATGTATCTTTGTAACTTGGGTATTCGTAAGTTGGGTACGACTGGTGCACCAATTTTGATGCAGTATTTAAAAGATTTATATAGACTTAAAACACAGCAAACCCTTACATATTTTAGTCAATTAGAAACCTTGAGATTAGTTTTCATTTTTCCCCACTTTAAGAGTCCAAGGTACATCCTGATGTCAAGTTGGTTAACAGTAAATGCAATGATTTGAAATTTTTATTGAAAACTTTTTTAGAATTTAGAATACTTCTCTAGAGGTTTGAGGAAAATCAGCACAAAAAAACTATGACAACACACACACCTTATACTGGGAAGTGGACTGTGCAAAAGTGTTGTAATTATATTTGCATGATAATAAGAAGCTTAACTGAATTTACTACAGAGAGATATTTTAGCAATGGACTTCTTTTTTTTACCTAAATTTTCATTTTATTTAAAAATTAAAAGTGAAATACAACATTTTGAGACTAGTATTATGATACAGTGTATTGAGAATATTGTATGTAAAAATTATTGTAATCTATTGAGAAATGATGTAGTTGTTAAGTCATCAAGTGGAAAAAAAAATGCTAAAAACCTTAAATTCCAAGCTGGAGGTTATCGCCACCGTATGTGTAGGATGGGTCCTCTTCCTCTTTTGTGCTTCTATAGTCTTTTCATCTTCAGTTTCTGTACAAGTGTGTACTATTTTTGTCGTGCATGATCTTTGCAGGACGGGTGACTAATGTCATGTTTAGTAAAATTGAAAGCAGAGTTTCAGCTAAAACACCCTTTGACCACCTTTGATATACCTTTGAAGAGTTTCAAGAGTTTATCTACTCTCTGAGCCCGGCCATGGGCCAGGCTCTTCCGGTGCTTGCCTGGTTGATCTGGCACCTGGTGAAGATACATGTCCAGTTTTCTCTTGAAGGCTCCTGCACTTGTTCCAGTCGTGTTTCTGATATTTTCTGGAAAGATGTTGAATAGTCTGGGACCCCAGATGTTGATACAGTGTTCCCTTATTGTCCCCACTGCACCCCTGCTCCTCACTGGGTTATTTTACACTTCTCATATTTCTCACTCCAGTATCTTATGGCAGTGTGCAGATTTGGGACCAGGCCCTTGAGTACTTTCCAGGTATATATATTATCGTGTATCTCTCTCTCCGCCGCTCCAATGAGTACACGTTCAAGACTTGAAGGCGTTCGTAGTAGTTTAGGTGCTTTACTGGCTCAATGTGAGCCGTAAACGATCTCTGTATTTGTTCCAGTTCTGATATTTCTCCTGCTTTGAATGGGGCCATCAGCACTGAGGAATATTCTAAGTGAGGGAGCACTAGTGATTTGAGGAGTGTCACCATCGGCATTATTTCCCTTGTTTTGAAAGTTCTCAGTACCCACCCCATCATCTTCCATGCTGCGGAGAAATAGCATTCCTCCATCTCCTCTCTGAAAATATTACTGCCCTCCTGTATTGATAATATAATGGCCAGCAGCTGGCAGACTATCCCATACATCTTCCTTCATTTTATTCAACTCAGATCAAGTTTATTCTCTATAAAGATTAGAATGTGGGGTTTACATATTATAGGATATTGTGTGGTTTACATACTATATAAAACTAATTACAGAGAGGGCCACTATCACACCTAGCATGACTAGGCATATTAGGCAGACTAAGATTACTTCAAAACTATATTGGTACAGATTAAGCCTTTCAGGGTCCAAGGCCCAAATCTGAAGTGGTGCCCCAGTGTCCAAGAATTTTCAAAAAAAAAATTTGTTATTTTTTCTTATGAAATGGTAAGGAATCTTTTTGTGAAGGTAATAAAACAAAAAGTACGAAATTTGATGGAAAATTGATGAAATTATGCTCTCGCGAATTTTGATGTGTCAGCGATATTTACGAATCGGCGATTTTGCCAACTTTGACTCCCATTTTAGGCCAATTACAATATTCCAGTAAACCAAATTCTTAGCTATTTCACTAGTATTTCTTCTATTCTATCGATTGAGCACAAGAAATCAGCAAGTCAACTGTTTCAACTACAAATTAAAGTGATCGGAAATTGTTAATTTGGCCAATTTAACACAAAGTTCAAAATATTCCAATTTCAAAATAGGGTCCAGAATAAACAATGTAGGTATTCCTGGAACTAAACTAACATTTCCTCTGTTCATTAGTTATGTTTTGAGGCTTTACAAATAAATTCCATTTTGATTTTTTATTCACACCAAAAAATTGAAGATTTACTGTTATGTAATACTGTAATAATTGTATAAATATCATCACCATATTTGTGAATGCATATTAGACCCACCAGCTGGCGTGTATTAGACGTGTGAGGTCGTTTGTTTACTCTTGAATATCGGCAAAAATTTAACATTTCTGCTACTTTGAGCTCAGTTTCAAGCCATTTCCAGTGCTAAAACCAATCAAAATCATCTCTATTTCTGTAATATGTCTTCCATTCTATCAATTGAGACCAAGAAATCGCAAATACAACTATAAAAAACATACGAAAAAACACTGCAAAGTCACTGTTTTAATCGAAAAATCATGATTTCAGTTTTTTCTCTCATTATACACAATGTGCTGCAGGATCTGTTTTATGTGGTGCACACATACCACATAGATGTATTCTCTCATATCTAGGCCCAAATGTACCACTCACAGTTTATCAGAGTGAGCTGAGCTCATGACGTAGATCTACGGTTTGGACCCTGAACGAAAGCCGTAGATCTACGGGACGGACCCTGAAAGGGTTAAGGAGCATAAGGTTCTGCATTACAGTTTGTAGATTTAGCAATGTGAATGGTTTTGTTTTGGTACAATACATAGTTTCTATTGAAGCTCCTATATTGGAGTATCACAGGCAAATGTATGACTAGTTAAGATTCATTAGGTAATAGTTGTGTTACGTATTTCTATGTTTATAATCAGTTGCCTTACTGGTAGAGAGAGAGAGTTTAGAATGTGAGATATTTTTGAGCCATCAGCTGGTGTCATGGCAGAGCCTTAGTGAAAATGTACTGTACTGTACTGCCACTTCAGCTTTCTCATTTAAACACTTGTTCACTTTTTATTATCAATCATCAATATATTCAACAATTGTGGAAATATAGCTAGAGTAGATACATCACTGTTAAAGACACTAGAATGTGTAATTATAGTGCTAACCTTTGGGGCTAAAATATCCAAATAGTTTTCTTTTTTTCTTCTGAACTTTCATGACTTAATGGTATTAATACAGTAGGGCCACGCTTTACGGCGTTCCTATAATACGGACATTTCAAATTATGACCAAAACTCTCTATACGGCTTCCCCACCTGACTTTCTAATACAGTCACTGCACCCCACCCTGTTTGTTTAAGTTGTCCGTGAGAACCGCGTGTGTCTATTATGTCTGGAAACTTTCCAAAATTTTAAGTGTTTTAAAGTTATTTCATGTTTTATATATATTTTTTTTAACAAGTCAGCCATCTCCCACCTAGGCAGGGTGACCCAAAAAGAAAGAAAATCCCCAAAATGAAAATACTTTCATCATCAACACTTTCACCTCACTCACACATAATCACTGTTTAAGCAGAGGTGCCCAGATACAACAGTTTAGAAGCATATATAAAGATACAGTATAAAAAGTGATCTGAAATAATATAATAAACTCCCTATAGAATATAATATCAGGGCTCCAGTTATATATATACCATCCTATTACACATCCCTCCAAACTGCCAATATCCCAAACCTCTCCTTTAAAGTGCAGGCATTGTACTTCCCATGTCCAGAACTAAAGTCCGGCTATGTAAAAATAACCGGTTTCCCTGAATCCCTTCACTAAATATTACCTTGCTCACACTCAACAGCTCGTCAGGTCCCAAAAACCATTCGTCTCCATTCACTCCTATCTAATACGCTCATGCACGCTTGCTGGAAGTCCAAGCCCCTCACCCACAAAACCTCCTTTATCCCCTCCCTCCAACCTTTTCGAGGACGGCCCCTACCCCACCTTCGTTCCCCTATAGATTATACTCTCTCCATGTCATTCTACTTTGATCCATTCTCTCTAAATGACCAAACCACCTCAACAACCCCTCTTCAGCCCTCTGACTAGTACTTTTATTAACTCCACACCTTCTCCTAATTTCCACACTTCGAATTCTCTGCATAATATTTATTCCACACATTGCCCTTAGACAGAACATCTCCACTGTCTCCAACCGCCTCCTCGCTGCAGCATTTACAACACAAGCTTCCTACCCATATGAGAGTGTTGGTGCCACTATGCTTTCGTACATTCCCTTCTTTGCCTCCATTGATAATGTTTTTTGTAGGTTGGTAGACGGCAACCACCCAGGGAGGTACTACCATCCTGCCAAGTGAGTGTAAAACGAAAGCCTGTAATTGTTTTACATGATAGTAGGATTGCTGGTGTCTTTTGTCTGTCTCATAAATAATCAAGATTACAGGTATGTCTTGCCACTTCTACTTACACTTAGGTCACACTACACATACATGTACACGTTTATTTATACACACTCATCTAAGTTTTCTTTGATTTTATCTTAATAGTTCTTGTTCTTATTACTTTTCCTTTTATATCCATGGGGAAGTGGAATAAGAATCTTTCCTCCGTAAGCCATGCGTGTTGTAAAAGTCAACTAAAATGCCGGGAACAATGGGCTAGTAACCCCTTTTCCTGTAATAATTACTAAAAAAATAAGAAGTAAAAGAGTTCTATCAGTCAGGTTGTAACATCAGCAACAGAAATAAGTTTTTTATGCTTCTAAACTGTTGTATTCTGGGCACCTCTGCAAAAACAGTGATTATGTGTGAGTGAGGTGAAAGTGTTGAATGATGAAAGTATTGTCCTTTTGGGGATTTTCTTTTTGGGTCACCCTGTCTCGGTGGGAGACGGCTGACTTGTTTAAAAAAAAAAAAATATACCTTAACACACCACTCACCTTTTTTCCCTCATCAATTCTATGGTTAACCTCATCCTTCATAAACATATCCGCTGACACGTCAACTCCCAAATATCTGAAAACATTCACTTCTTCCATACTCGTCTCCAATGTGATATCCAATTTTTCTTTATCTAAATCATTTGATACCCTCGTCACCTTAATCTTATCTATGTTCACTTTTGACTTCCTGCCTTTACACACACTCCCAAACTTGTCCACTAACTTTTGCAACTTTTCTTTAGAATCTCCCATATGCACAGTATCATCAGCAAAAAGTAACTGTGTCAATTCCCACTTTGTATTTGATTCCCCATAATTTAATCCCACCCCTCTCCCAAACACCCTAGCATTTACTTCTTTTACAACCCCTCTATAAATATATTAAACAACAATGGTGACATTACACATCCCTGTCTAAGACCTACTTTTACCGGGAAGTAGTCTCCCTCTCTTCTACACACCCTAACCTGAGCCTCACTATCCTCATAAAAACTCTTTACAGCATTTGGTAACTTACTACCTATTCCATATACTTGTAACATCTGCCACATTGCCTCCCCTATCTATATGCCTTTTCTAAATCCATAAATGCAATAAAAACTTCCCTACCTTTACCTAAATACTGTTCACATATATGCTTCAATGTAAATACTTAATCTACACATTCCTTACCCACTCTAAAGCCTCCTTGCTCATCTGCTATCCTACTCTCTGTCTTACCTCTGATTCTTTCAATAATAACCCTACCATACACTTTTCCTGGTATAGTCAGTAAACTTATTCCCCTATAATTTTTACAGTCTCTTTTGTCCCCCTTCCCTTTATATAAAGGAACTACACATGCTCTCTGCCAGTCCCTATATATATACTCTGATAATTGTACTTATGTGTACCTGTACCTAAATAATTTTGCAGCCTGTGCTGGCATGCAGGTACACATTAAAATCGCTAAGAGTGTCTTATTAGTCTTGAGGATGCCATATTAATGATGATAATAGTAATAATATACAATAATAATCACTCTGAGGTGAATGAAATGTTGTATATTATGTTAATATAAACATTTTCATTACTCAATCTATGATATTTTTTCAAAACTATGTAATAAACACACTACATAACATATAAACATGATAAATACACCTCACAGTAGAATAAATTAATATAAATATGAGATGTTAGGTGTAGATGAACATGTATGAACCAAAACCAGATAGGTTCATCTGCTTGTTTACATACTTCGCATCTGTCTCCTCTCTCATTCACTCATTCTCACTCTCTTGTTTATTCATTTTAACTCATTTACTCACCACTCACCCTACATTAATTTCTACAAATAATTTAAGGTACATAATGAGTGTACTGTATGTGCATCTTTCGCTCTAGAATGCTTTAAAGGTCATAGTATATTACGTGTGGGTAGGGTGGTCTGGCCTGGCTATCTACCACACCTCCTACACCTGACTTCCTTCAAACAAATACTACTCACCTCTCACATTACATTAAGACTACAAATATTTTAAGGCAAGTAATGAGTGTACTGTGTGTGTATTTTACTTTTTGTTTTTAATGCCTAGTTCTATTGCTAACTTAATATATATTAGTGTAGACTTGTTATCTGGCATTTATATGCATTTATAAGTAAAAAAAAAAATGGCGTTCTGCTTTCCGGCGATGTCCGCTTTCTGGCGGTAGCCTGGAACCCAACCTGCTATATAAGTGGGGCCCTGAGTGTTCTCTGTAACTTGAGTCCTGCAGGTGGGAAGTACAATGCCTGCACATTAAAGGAGGGGTTTGGGATATTGGCTGTTTGGAGTGACATCTAAACTGTCATATTTGAGTGCTTTTGCAAAGACAGTGATTACGTGTGAATGATGGTGAAAATTTCTTCTTTTTTGGGTCACCCTGCCTCAGTGGGAGATGGCTGATGTGTTAGAAGAAAAAAATTATAAATTACATATTCATAAGTTTTACAAATTTTGGAACACTTGGTACACTTGGTTCATAGTACACATGCATGTACATGTGTGTGTATTCTTGCCCATCTGAGTTTTCTTCTATTTGCTTAATAGTTCTTGTTCTTATATTATTTCCTTTCATCTCAATGGTAAAGTTGAGAAGAATCCTTCCTCTGTAAGTCATGTGTTTTATAAAAGAGAATTAAAATGCCAGGACCAAGGGGCTAGTATGAATTACTGAATTTAAGAACAACAACAATATAAAGTTGGGATGTTTGAATGTAAATGGATGTAGTACAAATGTTATATAAGAAAGTTGATCGTGAATGTTATGATTGAAAAGAATTGTAGATGAATGGTTCAAAGAACCGACACGTTAAATTAGACACATGTGCAACTCTACAATCCTGTCAGACACTGCAACTTCTTGGGATCTTAATACTTGGGAATTCTTCGCTTGCCTAACCCTTGGGCACTACCTACGACTGCTGCACCTCTCCTGCCATACGGTTTATAAGCTGCTTCTCCGCTCCTATGCCGTATTCTATTCAAGATTGATGGACTGACCACATCGACTCAAGGCTGAGGGACTGATTACCTCGTTCTCCTCCTGTTCTTCAAGTTTATCCTTTGTATGGACTGATGAAGCCGCTGTGTGGCAAAATGTTTCCTCACTCAAGATACCCAAGAGTTGCACATGTGTCTAATTTAACAACGATTGAAAAGAAGCTGGATGTCCTAGCTCTAAGTTTACCTGGAGTATTACCTGGAGAGAGTTCCGGGGGTCAACGCCCCTGCGGCCCAGTCTGTGACCAGGCCTCCTGGTGGATCAGAGCCTGATCAACCAGGCTGTTACTGCTGGCTGCACGCAATCCAACGTATGAGCCACAGCCTGGCTGGTCAGGTACTGACTTTAGGTGCTTGTCCAGCGCCTGCTTGAAGACAGCCAGGGGTCTATTGGTAATCCCCCTTATGTATGCTGGGAGGCAGTTGAACAGTCTCAGGCCCCTGACACTTATTGTATTGTCTCTTAACGTGCTAGTGACACCCATGCTTTTCATTGGGGGGATGTTGCATCGTGTGCCGAGTCTTTTGCTTTCACTGTGAGTGATTTTCGTGTGCAAGTTCGGTACTAGTCCCTCTAGGATTTTCCAGGTGCATTTAATCATGTATCTCTCCAGCCTGCATTCCAGGGAGTACAGGTTCAGGAACTTCAAGAGCTCCCAGTAATTGAGGTGTTTTATCTCAGTTATGCGTGCCGTGAAGGCTCTCTGTACATTTTCTAGGTCAGCAATTTCACCTGCCTTGAAAGGTGCTGTTAACGTGCAGCAATATTCCAGCCTAGATAGAACAAGAGACCTGAAGAGTGTCATCATGGGCTTGGCATCCCTAGTTTTGAAGGTTCTCATTATCCATCCTGTGATTTTTCTAGCAGATGCAATTGATACAATGTTATGGTCCTTGAAGGTGAGATCCTCCAACATGATCACTCCCAGGTCTTTGACGTTGGTTTTTCGCTCTATTTTTTTTTTAAGCTAGTGATTCTTAACCTTTTTCTAGCAGTAACCCAAAATTCTGTTTGGAGACTACATGGTAATCCATATGTTCATAACCTTAATTTGCAACGTAAGTGAAAGCATTATTTTGGTCCTAAAAACAAAAAAATGACAAAAACAAAAAGTATATGGCAATATTGTATTAATATGACTAACAAACTGAAATTATTATGAATATTGGTAAGAAATATAACACCTTTTCAATAGGGGGACTGGGGTATCATCGGGCACATGTCACTAATCAGTGAGATCCCTGGCACTACATGGTTCTAATGAGCTCCTCAAATAAGGGTGATTTAGATGACAGACTGCATCTTACCATCTGCTTTTAGATGGTTTCTGTACTTTGATTCTATGACCGTGAGTGCTCATAATCCTGCCTCACACAGGAAAATTGTGTCAATAGGAAGGAGCACTGACAGGGCTTCGCCTCCAATAATCTGCTTTTCTTTTTAAAGTTTGATCCAGAATGAACTCAGTGATTTTTTTTGTCTTTTGAAATATTAATGAAGTGTTACATTATTCTGAATCTCGATGACCGGCTCTTGTAACTTGCTGATGTTCATCTTATTGAAGGGGTTTCTTACCTCTGGTGTATTTCATCACATTCTCAGGAGCATGGTGATCAAACTCTGTAATCAGCTTGGAAATACTGTATGTTCCATGATGATGCTTTGGACTTGGATGAGTGAAAGTGTTTCATTCTCAAGAAGTGCAGAAATAATGCAGCCTTCCAGTCTCAATTTAACTTTTCCACATCTTCAGTTTTTCCATGAATGTTATTAGTCTCTTTGATAGCCCAACCAATGTCTGATTATGACTACATTGAAATGTTCAAGGAGTTAATTCATTTTGAATTTGGGAGTTTTGGGGCCAATGGATGATGTTTTCAACTAAAATTATCAAATCTCACTGTATTTCAAGCAATTATTGGAACATCTTACCTTGTGGCAGCCACCTAACCTCAGTGATTCAACAGATGCACATGTTCCCAAATAAAATCAGAACACATCTGAGTGAAGGTCCTGGAGTAAAGAGCCCTAACTTCAATGAAATTATTGACCTGAATACCCCCATGCTTGCATTCAGCAATTCACATGGCAATGTTTAAGAAGCAAGATTTTCACTTTGAAAGAGAGAGTGAACAATCAGCACATACAGATTTTCCTTTTTCACCCTAGCAGTGAAACCCTGATGCACTTTGAACATTGCTGTTGCACCATCACAACAAACACTAAAACACACATTCCACTGAATCCTTCCTTCCTTGAAGAATGAGTCCACAATATCGAAAATATCTTCTCCAGTCGTGGTGGTGTGCAATGGCCAGGAGAACAGAAATTCCTTTTTCACATCTTCTGGCCCTTCATGCTGTCCATCAGCCATGAGTTGGGCATCATCACTAACATCTGTAGACTCATCCAGCTGAAGACTGAACTGTCCACACATTTTTATAGCTGCAAAAATCTAGCCTTTTACAGTGGAACCTTGGTTTTTGTCTTTAATTCATTCCAGAGAGTCTGACAAAAACCGAATTCAACGAAAACTGAAGCAATGTTTCCCATAAGAAATAATGTAAAATCAATTAATCCGTTCCAGACACCCAAAAAATATTAACAAAAAATATGTTTTATAGAGAATAACTATAGTTTTACATGTTGAAGATTGAGACACTTATGCAACATATGGGGATCTTTATTCAGGAAATGTTTCGCCACACAGTGGCTTCATCAGTCCAATACAAAGTAGAAAGGCATAAGGAGAGGAGGAGTTTGAGATAATCAGTCCCTCAGCCTGGAGTCGATGTGTTCAGTTCATCAATCTTGTAGATTGATGGACTGAACACATTATTATTATGTATTATTATTATACATTTTTTTTTTTTTCAACAAGTCGACCGTCTCCCACCGAGGCAGGGTGACCCAAAGAGAAAGAAAATCCCCAAAAAGAAAATACTTTCGTCATCATTCAACACTTTTACCTCACTCACACATAATCACTGTTTTTGCAGAGGTGCCCAGAATACAACAGTTTAGAAGTATATACGTATAAAAATACACAATATATCTCTCCAAAATGCCAATATCCCAAACCCTTCCTTTAGAGTGCAGACATTGTACTTCCCATTTCCAGGACTCAAGTCCGGTTATATAAAATAACCGGTTTCCCTGAATCCCTTCACTAAATATTGCCCTGCTCACACTTATTATTATTATTATTATTATTATTATTATTATTATTATTATTATTATTATTATTATTATATAAATTGTAATTTTTATTCACACAAAAAATATAAGATTTACTATTATTCCTTATTGCAATAATTTGTATAAATAATGTCAACCCATTCACAACTGCATATTGGAATGGACAGTGACATCATTTGTTTACTCTGAAACAGCCAAGCAATGGACCATTTCTCCTAGGTTGAGCTCAATTTTAAGGTACTTTTCGTCATGAAAGAAATCAAAATCATATCTATTTCTATAATATATCTTCCATTCTATCAAATGAGACCAAACAAACGAGAATACAACCATAAAAACCATTCGAAATTACCACAAAGGGGTGGCTAATTGCTGAGAAGTGAGCTCTATTATTTATGCTTAGATTTCTTTCATTTTTGGTGTACGTTAAGAAGCATCTTTCCATCATACATTGCCCAAGCTTCGTTAAGACAGTCCAACAAACAAATGAGATACAGTTCCTAAGATCAAGAGCAAGAACCTCTCACCAGTGTCAAGGAACCTACCTTGAGGTCTGCTCACTTACGGAAATTTTGCTCGCGTATGGAAGCAAAAAATTGACCCGTCAACTGCTCGTGTTTGGAAAAACTTGCACGTGGGCATGCTCGCAAGTAGAGGTTCCACTGTAATATTTCCTCTGTTCATTAGTTATGCTTTCAGGCTTTACAAACGAATTCTATTTTGATTTTTTATTAACAATTAATTTTTTCAAATAAAAAAAATGGAAGATTTACCGTTATGCAATATTGTAATAATTGTATAAATAATATCAGCACATTTGTGAATGCACATAAGACCCATCAGCTGACGTGTATTGGATGAGTGATGTGATTTGTTCACTCTTGAATATTGGCAAAAATTTAACATTTCCACTACTTTGAGCTCAGTTTCAAGCCATTTTCACTACTAAAACCAATCAAAATCATCTCTATTTCTGTAATATATCTTCCATTCTATCAAATGAGACCAAGAAATTGCAAATACAACTATAAAAAACATATGAAAAAACACCGCAAAGTCGCTGTTTTAATCCAAAATTACGGTCTCGTTTTTTTTTCTCTCATTATGCACTATGTGCTGCAGGATTTGTTTTATGTGGTGCACACTTACCACATAGATGTATTCTCTCATATCTAGGCCCAAATTTACCACTCACAGCTTATCTGAGTGACCTGAGCTTGTGTCGTAGAACTACGATTTGGACCCAGAACTCAAAGTCGTAGAACTACGACACGGACCCTGAAAGGGTTAAGAGTGTAGCAATTAAGTTAAGCAGTAAAGTGTAGCATTAAGAGTGTGGCAAGTAGCCTATCTTTTCCACCCTCCACCTCTGCCAGCATCTGTTCTCCAAGGTAAATACAGTGGACCCTCGTTTTTCATAATTAATCCGTTCCAGAAAGTGTGATTATTATCGAAATTGATGATTTGTGAAACCATTTTTCCCATAAGAAATAATGTAAATACAATTAATCCGTTCCAGACACCTAGAAGTATTAAAACAAAATTTTTTTTACATGAAATATAGATGTACATACACAAAACAATGGGACATGATGAATGAAACATTAACAGCATAACACTTACCTTTATTGGCAATTCTTCTTAGTGTATGGAAGACTGGAGGAGGGGAGAGATTAGATTATTTACTGTTTGGAAGGGGAATCCCCTTCCATAAAGATTTCAGGTACCAAGTGCTTTTCTGGGGTTACTTCTCTTCTTTGTTTTTTAATGCCACTAGGACCAGCTTGAGAGTCACTGTACACCTGTGGCACTTGTCCAGAGAGCTCTGTTTCTGGCATCTCTTTAAAACTTTCCTAAAATGGGCCAAGATTTTGTCACTGTACATGTTGCTGACATGCCTTGCAACAGGTTTGTCAGGGTGATGTTTCTCCATAAATCTTTCCATCCTACTCCACATTTCAAAAATCTCCTTAATTTCTGAAGAAGGCAACTTCTTCCATCTCTCCTGCTCCTCCTCTGAAGCAATATTCTGAGCTGCAGTCTGTTGTGGTCCTCCACCAACTCTTCCACATCCTCCAAACTCACATCCAACTCCATGGAACTCCCCAATGCCACAATATATTCCACAACTACCATAGGCTCGTCAGGGTCAGCCCCAAACCCTTCAGAATCCCTCTTGTGGACACAATCTAGCCACAATTTTCTCCAAGCAAAGTTCAAAGTCCTGGTAGTCACCACCTCCCAAGCCTTACCTATAAGGTTTATGCAATGGAGGATACTGAAGTGATCTTTCCAAAACTCTCTTAGGGTCAAGTGAGTGTCTGAGGTCACATTAAAGCACCTTTGAAACATTGCTGTGGGGTAGAGTTTTTTAAAGTTTGAAATGATCTACTGGTCCATGGGCTCGAGGAGAGGAGTGATGTTAGAGGGCAAGAACCTCACTGTGATGAACCCAAACTCCTCAAGAATTAGGTCATCCAAGTTTGGAGGATGAGCAAGTGCATTGTCCATTAGCAGGAGGCACTTGAGATCCAATTTATTTTCCAGGAGGTAATTCTTCACACTGGGGCCAAACACTTCATTGAACCACTCGAGGAAAATTTCCCTCGTGACCCATGCCTTATTATTAGCTTTCCAATACACACACAATTTACTCTTAATGAGATTGATTTTCTTGAACACTCTGGACTTTTCAGATTGGTACACTAGTAATGGCTTCACTTTGCAATCCCCACTAGCATTACTACAAAACATGAGAGTCAGCCTGTCTTTCATAGGCTTGTGTCCTGGCAGTGCCTTTTCCTCCTGAGTAATGTAGGCCCTCCTTGGCATTTTCTTCCAAAAAAGGCCTGTTTCGTCACAATTGAACACTTGTTGGGGTTTTAATTGTTCAGTCTGTATGTACTCCTTGAATTCACTTATGAATTTTGTAGCTGCATTTTTGTCAGAACTGGCAGCCTCACCATGCCTTATCACGCTGTGTATGGCACTATGATTCTTAAATCTCTCAAACCAGCCTTTGCTGGCCTTAAATTCACAAATATCAGTACTCGTTGCAGGCAATTTCTTTACTAGATCACCACGCAGCTGCCTAGCCTTTTCACAAATAAGCGACTGCATAAGACTATCTCCTTCTAATTGTTTCTCATTGATCCACACCACCAATAACTTCTCAACATTTTCGAGTACTGGCTCTCTCATTTTTGTCAGCATATTTACCCCCTTTG
This sequence comes from Cherax quadricarinatus, assembly GCF_038502225.1. Classification (NCBI taxonomy): domain Eukaryota; kingdom Metazoa; phylum Arthropoda; class Malacostraca; order Decapoda; family Parastacidae; genus Cherax; species Cherax quadricarinatus. The sequence goes on along the minus strand of NC_091346.1, from coordinate 26,321,063 downwards.
CAACAACAGCTTCCTTGATCTCTTTTTTCTTGGCCACAATGGAAGCTATGGTTGTATGGGGGTTTCTTGTACATCTTGGTCAGTTCTGCCACACGTACGCCGCCTTCATGTTGTTCAATGATGTATGTTTTTCTTGAATTCAGTCGTATTTCTCACCTTCTTTACCACAGGCATGGCAGTAGGAGCTTTCTTTGGAGCCATGGTAGCTTATTCAGCAGTTGCAAGCACTAAAATGAATGGAATAATGTAAAATATTTCATATGAACACCTGAGGGGATGGTCACTCACTGGTAAACAATGCCACACTGGCTGGGAATGGAGTGTGAGGCCGTGAGTACACGTCCGAGATGAACGACGATTCGCGAGTCAATGTTTTGACGAAAAAACATTACGATTTCCAAAAATTACGACTTCCGAGCCTTAGGAAAAACGAGGGTCCACTGTACATACACTTTATAAAACCAATTTATTTCTTTACATTCTCTATTATGTTTTTATACAGTATTTCTTATTTATAAATACATTGTTTCAGTGTTTTCCTTATGAAACTAGTGATCAAGTGCAGTTAGCCTCACAGACACACTGTTTTCAGAAGGGGAAGAATGGGAAGATATGGTCAGAGCGGGAGTGGCCACCATCACTCGTCACATAATGACATATTTTATTCATTTTAGAGTATATATGTTATTTATATTGTTTATTATGTCATATTAGATGAATTATGATAGATAAATAAGCCATAGAGTTGATATTAGCATCATATTGAAGTATTTTCTACTGCCTCCCGAGAGCAGGAATTCCGCTGTAACAGATTAATGGCATTTCAGTTAATTTCAATGAGGAAAGCTGATTTGATATATGAGCAAATTGAGTTACGAGCTAGGTCACGGAACGGATTAAACTTGTACGTTAAGGTACCATTGTAGTGTGTGTGGAGGAAGTGACATGTTTAAATATTTGGGAGTGGACTTGCTGGCAGATGGATCTGTGAAAGATGAGGCAAGCCATAGAATTGATAAGGGAAAAAAAGGTGAGTGGTGCATTGAGGCATTTGTGGAGACAGAATGTTATCCATGGAAGCAAAAGGGGGTTTGTATCATAGTTTAGTGATACCAATACTCTTATATGAGTGTGAAATGGGTTAATTGTTGTAGCGAGGAGGAGGCTGGAGACAGTGAGGATGTTATGTTTGATGGCAATGTGTGGTGTGCATATTATGCAGAGAATTTGTAGTTTCCTAGGTAGTAGGCTGGTAGACAGCAGCTGCCAAAGGAGGTACTACCATCTTGCCAAGCGAGTGTGAAATGGAAGTTTGTAATTGTTTAACATGATGGTAGGATTGCTGGTGTCTTTTTTTCTGTCTCATAAACATGCAAGATTACAGGTACGTTTTGCTACTTCTGCTTACACTTAGGTTACACTACACATGCATTTTTTTTTTTTTTTTTTTTTAACAAGTCGGCCGTCTCCCACCGAGGCAGGGTGACCCAAAAAAGAAAGAAAATCCCCAAAAAGAAAATACTTTCATCATCATTCAACACTTTCACCTCACTCACACATAATCACTATTTTTGCAGAGGTGCTCAGAACACAACAGTTTAGAAGCATATATGTATAAAGATACACAACATATCCCTCCACACTGCTAATATCCCAAAACCCCTCCTTTAGAGTGCAGGCATTGTACTTCCCATTTCCAGGACTCAAGTCCGGCTATTTAAAAATAACCGGTTTTCCTGAATCCCTTCACTAAATATTACCCTGCTCACACTCCAACAGATCGTCAGGTCTCAAATACCATTTGTCTCCATTCACTCCTATCGAACACGCTCATGCACGCCTGCTGGAAGTCCAAGACCCTCACCCATAAAACCTCCCTTACCCCTTCCTTCCAACCTTTTCGAGGACGACCCTACCCCGTCTTCCTTCTCCTACCAATTTAAATGCTCTCCATGTCATTCTACTTTGATCCATTCTCACTAAATGACCAAACCACCTCAACAACCCCTCTTCAGCCCTCTGACTAATACTTTTATTAACTCCACACCTTCTCCTAATTTTCACACTCCGAATTTTCTGCATAATATTTACACCACACATTGCCCTTAGACAGGACATCTCCACTGCCGTCAACCGTCTTCTTGCTGCTGCATTTACAACCCAAGCTTCACACCCATATAAGAGTGTTGGTACTACTATACTTTCCTACATTCCCTTCTTTGCCTCCATAGATAACGTTTTTTTACTCCACATATACCTCAACGCACCACTCACCTTTTTTCCCTCATCAATTCTATGATTAACCTCATCCTTCATAAATCCATCCGCCGACACGTCAACTCCCAAGTATCTGAAAACATTCACTTCTTCCATACTCCTCCTTCCCAATTTGATATCCAATTTTTCTTTATCTAAATCATTTGATACCCTCATCACCTTATTCTTTTCTATGTTCACTTTCAACTTCCTACATTTACACACACTCCCAAACTCATCCACTAACCTTTGCAATTTTTCTTTAGAATCTCTCATAAGCACAGTATCATCAGCAAAAAGTAACTGTGTCAATTCCCATTTTGTATTTGATTCCCCATAATTTAATTCCACCCCTCTCCCGAATACCCTAGCATTTACTTCTTTTACAACCCCATCTATAAATATACTAAACAACCATGGTGACATTACACATCCCTATCTAAGACCTACTTTTACTGGGAAGTAGGCTCCCTCTCTTCTACACACCCTAACCCGAGCCTCACTATCCTCATAAAAACTCTTTACAGCATTTAATAACTTACCACCTATTCCATATACTTGCAACATCTGCCACATTGCTCCCCTATCCACTCTATCATATGCCTTTTCTAAATCCATAAATGCAATAAAAACTTCCCTACCCTTATCTAAATACTGTTCACATATATGCTTCAATGTAAACACTTGATCTACACATCCCCTACCCACTCTGAAACCTCCTTGCTCATCCGCAATCCTACATTCTGTCTTACCTCTAATTCTTTCAATTATAACCCTACCGTACACTTTTCCTGGTATACTCAATAAACTTATTCCTCTATAATTTTTACAACCTCTTTTGTCCCCCTTCCCTTTATATAAAGGGACTATACATGCTCTCTGCCAATCCCTAGGTACCTTCCCCTCTTTCGTGCATTTATTAAACAAAAGTACCAACCACTCCAACACTATATCCCCCCTGCTTTTAACATTTCTGTCATGATCCCATCAGTTCCAGCTGCTTTACCTCCTTTCATTCTACGTAATGCCTCACATACCTCCCCCACACTTACATTCTGCTCTTCTTCACACCTAAAAGATGGTATACCTCCCTGGCCAGTGCATGAAATTACTGCCTCGCTTTCTTCCTCAACATTTAAAAGTTCCTCAAAATATTCTCGCCATCTACCTAATACCTCCATCTCCCCATCTACTAACTCCCCTACTCTGTTTTTAACTGACAAATCCATACTTTCCCTAGGCTTTCTTAACTTGTTTAACTCCAAAATTTTTTCCTATTTTCATTAAAATTTCTTGACAGTGCCTCTCCCACTCTATCATCTGCTCTCCTTTTGCACTCTCTCACCACTCTCTTCACCTTTCTTTTACTCTCCATATACTCTGTATGTACAAGCATATGTATGCACACCCCTTTGGGTTTTCTTCATTATTCTTACTAGTTCTTGTTCATTTCCTCTTGTCTCCATGGGGAAGTGGAACAGAATTCTTCCCTTGTAAGCCATGAGTGTTGTAAGAGTGACTAAAATGCCAGGAGCAAAAGGCTAGTAACCCCTTCTCCAGTAATTATTACCAAATTTAAAAGATGAAACTTTTGTTTTTTCTTTTGGGTCACCCTGCCTCAGTGGGATAAGGCCAGTTTGTTGAAAGAAGATTAGAGGGTGTGGGGCTAGTGAAAGTACAGTGGACCCCCGGTTAACGAACTTTTTTCATTCCAGTAGTATGTTCAGGTGCCAGTACTGACCAAATTTTTTCCCATAAGGAATATTGTGAAGTAGATTAGTCCATTTCAGACCCCCAAACATACACGTACAAACACACTTACATAAATACACTTACATAATTGGTCGCATTTGGAGGTGATCGTTAAGCGGGGGTCCACTGTATTATCAAGAGGGCTGAGGAGGGGTTACTGAGGTGGTTTGGAATGTTTATAGAGGATTAAGCAAAATAGAATGTCTTGGAGGGTGTATAAATTTGTAGTGAAGGAAAAGAGGGATAGGGGTCATCTTAGGAATGGTTGGAAGGAGGTGGTAAAAAGTGGCTTTGTATGTGAGGAGCTTGGACATACAACAGGCATGTGCAAGCATGTTAAACAGGAGTGGAGGTAGGTGGTTTTTATGATGTGCTGTTGGAGTGGGAACAAAGTAACATTTATGAAGGGGTTCAAAGAAAACAGTTAGCTGGACTTGAATTCAGGTAGACAGAAGTACAGTGTCTGTGCTGTGATGTTGGCACACCTCTGACAAGACAATGATAGAGTAAGTGATAATAAAAGTGTTTTTCTTTTTTGGGGTCACCCCTATGACAGGGGGAGGCAGCTGATGTGTTTAAAAGAAAGTTAGTTATTTAAAAAAGTTGATCTAGTGGACATGACTTGCACTTGGTTAACAAGAATGGTGGTAAGCCGGTGAAGCATCGCTCATGGCCAGTCAAGTATAATGAAATAAAATCTACAAAGAGTACTATTCAAATTTTGCATGTTACTTAGTTCTAGTTTTATGGCATGTACTCTCAAGGATTTCTAGCCTATTATAAAACTTAGGATGCGCTTTTTCCATTGCCCTTGCATGAAATTGCGCTCTGTGATATAGCTTGGTTTACTGTATCTTATTTCCTTTAACTCTGGTGCCAGTCCCAATGCACGTCTTTGGACTTTGAGTTTCACTTTATCTTTTATTGGGTGAGGGTTTCACACCAGTGCTGCATATTCAAGGATAGATTGTGCTGTATATATGAGGTAAAGAGTGTTTGAATATGACCTTTTCTAGGTTCCTGAATGACATTACTGTGTTTATGAGCTTGGCTGGTGCTATTGCTATTAGTCTGTATATGTGCATTTTAGGGAACTGTGAATTGCTATTAATCTGTGTATGTGCATTTTAGGGTACTGGTTAGAGGTAAAGGTTATTCCTAGTACTCTGTTTCTGCTATCTCCTAGATGCTGATCATTTTTTTTGATCTCTGTTTCACATCTCCCAGTGTCATAATAATTTCTAATAATTATTTATTCTAGTATTCCCAAAGTCTGCGTGTCTTCCTGCAGTCTTCTTTGATTCACCTCAGTTTGTATTCTTCACATTTTTGGCATCACCTGTTAACATAAATATGCAGAAGTTAATTCCTGCTGTCAAGATGAACTATATGGGATCAAGCTGTAATCCATGTGGGTTTCCATTAGTTACATTATCCAGTCCTGATACTTGATCCCTTACAACAACAATTGTTTTCATATTATTTAAGTATTCCCTTAACCATGTTAATGATTTTTTTGGTTACTTCAACCTCTCACATTTGCTGAGTAGCCTTTTATGTAGCACTGTATGAAAAGTTTTCTTACAATCTAGGAATTGCAGTCTACCTGTTCTTTTCTGTATTGTTAGAACCTCTTTGTTAGCCTGTCATATGTCTGTGTGATGAATTTACAGATTTCTGGATGTTTAACAAAAACATTTCTTATATTTTTTTGACAACTTGCATGTTACACTTGTTAGAGAGGCTGAGCTGTAGTTCAGGGTATCCAGCCTATAATCTTTCTTGAATACAGTGTTGATATCATGTTTGCCATCATTTTGTCATCTGGCACATTACCATAAATAATGATTTGTTAAATTTCTTCATTGAGTGGCTTTCACAGCATTTCACCTTTTCTTAGTGTGTGGTAATCTATATGAGCCAAATGTCTTTGATGTCTTTAATCTGTAAACAGTCCAAGCAGATCTACGTTCACATGTGTAGTGCTCCAAAAGTAGATCTACGTTTTTTTTACATATTTTCAAATATAACAAAAAAAAAAGTAGATTGAAGTTTTCTAACACAAGATGATCTACTTTTTTTACATACTTTCAAATGTTGAAAAAAAACGTATATATACGTTTAGACCGTTTACGGGTTAAATACTAATTCCCAAGAAAAATAGAAAATTCACAGTTCCTTCCAGAATTACATCAAACAATTAGGAATCTCTAGCCCCTATACAAGGGCTTCATATGAAGTTCAGCTTATTCCAGGATCTCAGGAAGTGAATGGACAGTTGCTGAGCTGAAGGCTGCTGTTGTGAGCTTTGCTCACTAGTGACTTTAACCTCAGGGTGAATTAGTAGGTTACATATATCAATATGATTTTGGGAAGTGGCAGACCCGGTTGACCTTTAGATGACCGACAAGTTAGTGGGATTACATGGAAAATGGGTATTTAGCTTGTAAGAATTGTCGCTGTGAAATCTCTCTGGAAATCCTCACCCTTTTCACCTGCTTGCATGTGCTTCTTCGTATCTTATGTGACTTGTGATGTAATACTATTTGTGAAACATTATTTCACTATCTGCCCATGGGTTCAGCCTTTTTGCTTTAGGTGTAATTTTCATAATTACCAGTGTGCTTATAGAGACCTCAAGGAAATTTTGGGGTATTCTTTTTGGTAACATTTTGGTAGTTAATTGACTGATGTGGATTATTTTAATTTGATTTTTTCCTTTTCTGCTTGTTTAATTTTTTTTTTTTTTACTATCATACTATATAGTTTGACTTGAGAATGTATTATAGTTGTATATACCTAATTTTTAAAAATGCTGAATGACCTTTTAGATAGGTACTTCATATATACCAAAACTTCATTTCACATAATCATATGCTGAAGATTATTGCATTTGATAATGTAGCAACTGAAAAAATATAGATTGGCAGGATGAAGTATGGAGGTAGTGAATATAATTAGATATATGGAGTGGTTGGTACTTTTGTTCAGTAAATGAATGAAAGAAAGGAAGGTACCTAGAGATTGGCAGAGAAAGTGTATAGTTCCTTTATATAAAGGGAAGGGGGACAAAAGAGATTGTAAAAATTATAGGGGAATAAGTTTACTGAGTATGCCAGGTGAAGTGTTTGGTAGGGTTATTATGTTATTATAGAAAGAATTAGAGGTAAGACAGAGGGCAGTATTGCAGATGAACAAGGAGGCTAGAATGTGTAGGGGATGTGTAGACCAAGTGAACAATATTTATATAAAGGTAGGGAAGTTTTTCATTACATTTAGGGATTTAGAAAAGTCTTATGATAGGGTGGATAGGGAAGCAATGTGGCAGGTGTTGCAAGTGTAAGGAATAGGTGGTAAGTTTCTAATTGCTGTAAAGAGTTTTTAGGGTATAGTGAGGCTCAAGCTAAGGTGTGTGGAAGAGGAGATTACTTTCCATTACTTAGACAGGGTTGTATAATGTCACCATGGTTGTTTAACCCTTTGACTGTTTCGGTCGTGTATATACGTCTTACGAGCCACCGTGTTTGATGTATATATACTCAAATTCTAGCGGCTTCAAATCAAGCAGGAGAAAGCTGGTTGGCCCACATGTGAGAGAATGGGTCTGTGTGGTCAGTGTGCACCATATAAAAAAATCCTGGAGCATGCAGTTCATAATGAGAAAAAAAAAAAAAACTCCGACCGTGGTTTTTTTTTTTTTTTTTTTTAATTAAAATGCCGAATTTGTGATCTATTTTTGTATAGTATCTATTTTTATATTCTCGTTTTCTTGGTCTCATTTGATAGAATGGAAAACATATTATATTGGTTTTACTATGAAAAGAACCTGGAAATGGAGCTCAAAGTAGGGGAAATGTTTGATTTTTGCCGATGTTCAAAAGTAAACAATTGATGTCATTGTCCAACTAGCCATTCTAATATGTAGTCATGAATGGGTTGACATTATTTGTACAATTATTACAGTATTGCAGTAGCCTGCATAACAGTAAATCTTCTATTTTTAGTTTGAATAAAAATTCAAAATAGAAAGCAAGAATAATATCAGAGGGGCCTGGAGATGTGACTGATGAACAAAGAAAATGTTATTTTAGAGCCAGGAATGTCTGCATTGTTCATTCTGGACCTTATTTTGAAATTGTCATATTTTTTAATTTTCTTGAAATTGACCAAATTGCAAATTTCTGACCACATTATTGGGTAGTTGAAATCGGTAAATGGGCAGTTTCTTGTACTCAGTCGATAGAAAAAACAGAGTTCTAAAGAAATAGCTATGAGTTTGGTCGACTGGAACAATGGAATTAGCCGAAAATAGGGCTCAAAGTGGGCGATATCGGCAATTTGTAAATATCGCTGAGGTTGCTAACTTCGCAAGAGCATAATTCCGTCAATTTTCCATCACACTTCGTTCTTTTGGTGTCATTAAATCGGGAAAAGATTCTCTGTCATTTCATAAGAAAAATAATTTTTTTTTTTTTTTTAAATTTTGCGACACCAGGAGACACCTCAGGATTGTGGGGTGCGGCAGTCAAGGGGTTAACATGTTTATAGATGGGGTTGTTAAAGAAGTAAATCCTAGGGTGTTAGGGAGAGGGGTGGGATTAAATTATGGGGAATCAAATCAAAATGGGAGTTGACAGTTACTTCTTTGCTGATGATACTGTGCTTTTGGGAGATTCTGAAGAGAATTTGCAAAGATTAGTGGATGAGTTTTGCAGGTTGTGTAAAGGAATTAAGTTGAAAGTAAACATTGATAAGCATAAGATAATGAGGGTATCAAACGACTTAGGTAAAGAAAAGTTGGATGCATTACATTGGAGGGAGGGAGCATGAAAGAAGTGAATGTGTTCAGATATTTGGGAGTAGACTTGTCAGTAGATGATTTTATGAAGAAAGAGGTTAACCATAGAATTGTTGAAGGTATAAAGGCAAGTGGTGGATTGAGGTATCTATGGAGACAAAATAAACGTTATCCATGGAGGCAAAGGTAATGTATAAGTGAAGCACGGGTTGTAAATGCTGCAGCAAGGAGGAGGTTGGAGGCAGTGGAGATGTCATGTCTATGGGCAATGGGTGGTGTAAATATTATGCAGAAAATTCGTAGTGTGGAAATTAGAAGGTGTGGAGTTATTAAAAGTATTATTGAGAGGGCTGAAGAGGGGTTGTTGAGGTGGTTTGGTCATTTAGAGAAGTTTTGAGCAAAGTATTGACTTGGAGGGTGTATAAATCTGTAGTGGAGGGGAGGAGGGGTAGGGATCATCCTAGGAAAGGATGGAGGGAGGGGGTAAAAGATGTTTTTGTGTACCAGGAGTTTGGACATGCAGCAGGCATGTGTGATAGTGAATGGAGACAATTGGTCTTTGGGACACGACGAGCTGTTGGAGTGTGAACAGGGTAATATTTTGTGAAGGGATTCAATGAAATCCAGTTAGCTGGTCTTGAATCCTGGAGGTGGGAACTACATTGCCTGGATTTTAACCATTTCGGGGTCCATCCCGTAGATCTACGGCTTTACATTCAGGGTCCAAACCATAGATCTACGCCATGAGCTCAGCTCACTCTGATAAGCTGCGAGTGGTAAATTTAGGCTTAGATATGAGAGAATACATCTATGTGGTATGTGTGCACCACATAAAACAAATCCTGTAGCACACAGTGTATAATGAGAGAAAAAAACTGAGACCATGATTTTTTATTAAAACAGCGACTTTCCAGTGTTTTTTCATATGTTATAGTCATATTTGCAATTTCTTGGTCTCATTTGATAGAATGGAAGACATATTACAGAAATAGAGATGATTTTGATTGGTTTTAGCACTGGAAATGACTTGAAACTGAGCTCAAAGTAGCGGAAATGTTAAATTTTTGCCGATGTTCAAGAGTAAACAAACGACCTCACACGTCTAATACACGCCATCTGGTGGATCTAATATACATTCACAAATGTGGTGATGATATTTATACAATTATTACAATATTACATAACAGTGAATCTTCTATTTTTTGGTTTGAATAAAAATTCATTATGTGAATAAAAAATCAAAATGGAATTCATTTGTAAAGCCACAAAACATAACTAATGAACAGAGGAAATGTTAGTTTAGTTCCAGGAATACCTGGATTGTTTATTCTGGACCCTATTTTGAAATTGGAATATTTTGAACTTTGTGTTAAATTGGCCAAATTACCAATTTCCGATCACTTTATTTTGTAGTTGAAACAGTTGGCTTGGCAATTTCTTGTGCTCAATCGATAGAAGAGAAGTAATACTAGTGAAATAGCTAAGAATTTGGTCGACTGGAATAATATAATTGGCCTAAAATGGGAGTCAAAGTCGGCAAAATCGCCAATTCGTAAATATCGCTGACACATCAAAATTCACGAGAGCATAATTTCGTCAATTTTCCATCAAATTTCGTAGTTTTTGTTTTATTACCTTCAGAAAAAGATTCTCTACCATTTCATAAGAAAAAATAGCAAATTTTTTTTTTTTTGGAAAATTCTTTGACACTGGTGCACCCTTTGAAATTTGGCCTCTGGACCCTGAAAGGGTTAAAGGAGGGGTTTGTGATATTGACTGGTTGGAGTGACATCTAAGCTGTTGTATCTGAGTGTCTCTGCAAAGACAGTGATTATGTGTGGATGTTGTTGAAATTGTTGAATGATGGTGAAAGTGTTTCTTTTTTGGGTCACCCTGCCTCGGTGGGAGACAGCCGACGTGTTAAAATTTATGTATTATACAGTAATATGTAGTACTTGCTTTTGACAGCTAGCAGTGCCTATAATGTTGCAGATGTGAAAAGATAGGAATTATTAGAAGGTTGCTATTTTTAACTCAAGAAATCATAATATGATGATTGCAAACAAATTACATAATGGCTGAGGCTGGATGGAACCTATGGCAAGTGAGTCTATGGTTAGTACACTGTTGTTTTTTTAACATACCACTTTTACAGGCTAAGAAGTAATTATGGATAGTGTATTGTAAGTACATTATTGAGGTGGTGCATCAGATATTTATGAATTAAATGGATCCCTCCTGAAATGGTTTACACCAATGAAGCTCTGGCTCATGAAACTCCTTTAAGAGAATTGTGAAGTAAAAAATATATACTCTGTGTGGATGTTGATGTGTCTGTGTGGGAGGGGGGGAGTGGTTACCAGATTGGCTCTCTCCTGCGTAAGAAGAAAATGCAGTCACCATTATTCATTTAATTTTTGTCTTGCCAGAAATGTGGTGATATCATAATTCAGATTACTCTGATTAGCACTGCCAATCCCACATCCAGGGCTCAAGTCCAGCTAACTGGTTTTCCTTAATCCTTTCATTAGAGGTATCTTGCTCACATTGCAGTAGCATGTTTATTACAAACCTTTTGTCTCCACACATGCCTGCTGGATGCTTAACCAACCATGAGTACCTTCTTCCCACTTATCAAACACTGTCTCTGTCTGCCCTATCAATTCCTCTTGAGTATTTTGTATATTGCTATTATGTCTCCCCTGGTTCTTCTGTCCTCCGAGATCATTAGATTCAATTATTTTAGTCTTACCTTATAGCTCATACCTACTGGAAAAGTTGTTCCATACTTCTGCACTTTCTCCAGTTTCTTAACATGCTTCCTCAGGTGTGGGTTCCACACTGATGTTGCATACTCCACTATGGGCCTGACATATATTGTAGGAAGCACCTGGAATGACTGTTAAGCTTTCTGAAGGCCACTCTCCGGTTTGTCATTCAAGCATTGGCTACAGAAGTTATTCGATTGGTGTGAGCCCTGGTGATATGGTAGGCACTATGTATACTCCCAGGTCCTCTCTGAATGAAGTCTTCAGCCTCTCCTTAAATCTATACTGTGTTGGTCTTCTGGTCCTTTTCTCAGTCTTGATAACCCTGCATTTACTGGGGTTGACTTCAAGCAACCATTTGTCTGACCAACCCTGCAGTTTGTCCTGATCTGTTTGCAGCCTTTCCCCTTCCTCATCTGTTGTGTTCTTATTAGTTTTCATCATCATCAAACAGATACTTCTGACTCAATTCCTTGTGGTATGTTGGTCACGTGTGGTATGTCCAGAAATGGGACTGGTCCTAATACCAATCATTGTGGTTCACTGCTTGTTTCTCTTCCCCATTCTAGCATCTCTTGCTGGACAGTCACTCTTTGCTTCCTTCCTCTAAGGTACTCTTTGATCCACCAGAGTATGTTCCTAGTTATTTCTGCCTGCTTCTCAAATTTTTGCCATAAATCTCATGTGGGGTTCAGTGTCAAATGCCTTCTTTATTTTTTTTTTTTTTATTTACACAAGGTTTTTACAGGGCTAGGTTAAGAGTTCCTACTTTTATTTACAAGCTGAGAACTGTTACCTGTTTCAGCTTAATTGAAAGCCTTTTTGTTAAGAAACATACAAATAGGGAACATGATAAAGTTGGAGACATCTGTCGGCCAGTGATTTCATTTTGTCAACTGAGTTTATATCACTGATGTCGTTAGGTTGAACAAACATGTTCCAGACTTATTCTTAGAATGAACGATCTCGGATGAAGTGAAGTTCTTGAGAGGAGTACAACCATCTTGTGATGTAGAAGCTGTCTTCTCACTGCCCATGAGGTAGTCAAGAGTGGTACATTAACATGGCTTTTTATGTAGCAGTACGACCACTCGCATCTCTCTGATGTTGAAGACTCTGCTAAAATGACAGATCTATCTAGGTGCAAAAAATGAGTTGTCTTGCTCTGTTCTCCCATTCATTCTTTTCACTGCTCCAGCATTACCATCATGGTGTCTAGAGACCATCATTTGTGTTTTCTCAAGCAAATGCAACCTGATATAATTTTTGTCAGGCTGATATAACTGTTAGCTAGTAATTAATTTAACTGAGAGCAGCTGACATTTCTTCTCTTGGATAAGGTTATTGAAGTAGACATTACATAACAATGTCCCAAGCACACTTCCACAGGGTATGCTGGCACCAGTTTAGTGTCTTGTTGACTCATCACCATTAAGAACTATTCTTAGAGATCTACCTTGATGGTAATCACTAAGGAGCGGGTAGTGCAGAGTCAGAGACTACTTGTGTTTGTGATTTTACCGAGAGTCCCTGGTGTCATACTAAGTCAAAAGTGCCAGCAATGTCCAGTGCTACTACACAACTAATCACGGATTCATCCATCTACTCGCAACACAAAATGGAGAGGTTGAATAGCAGATCAGCAGCAGAGTGATCTTTTCCGAGTGGTAGTCGACAAACTGAATAACTTCCTGCGAGATTATTTTCTCAAGAATCTTGCAAGTGAATGACAGGAGTGACACTGGTCTATAGTTGCTGATTTATGCTCTGCTCCTCTTTTTGTGAACCAGGGCTGCATTTGCCACTTTCCACAGAGAAGGCCATTTACACTGTTCTAAACAGTGCTGATGTGAGTTAGCACGACTCGAAATCGTAATGACACGATTGCAAACAAACCATACCACGGGTGGGGTTAGAACCCGCGATCAGAGAGTCTCAAAACTTCATCATGGCCACGCTAGCTGGGGATTCGTCTATAAAAACTTGCATTTGTTGTCACAGTGATGCCTGTGCTAACCTTTATGGTGTATAAATATACCTAGTTGTATGAATCTCATTGTGGCTAGCTGGCCCAGTGGCTAATGCGACGGTCTGGAGTTTTGAGACTCTCTGATAGCAGGTTCTAACCCCGCCTGTGGTATGGTTTATGTGAGTTAGAGGTGATGCTAGCTTGTTTGCACATGTACTCAGCAATCTTGGGCTCACCTTATCTGGACCCACAGCCTTTTCTTGGTACAGGTCCTGTCTATGATATTGCAATCCATCCAGCCCTCTTTCTGCTGTTTCTTGTTCATTACTTTGTCATAGAATTCCAAAAGGTTGGTAAGCCCTCGCTGGTTGTTGTTTATGAAGCCTTCTCTCTCCAGGTGCTCTACCACTCTCCTGACTATCTTCATTACCTAGCGTGGTATACATGTCAGCAAAACTGGCCAATAGTTCAGTGCCTTTTACTCATCTTTCATAAATATAAGTACTACTTATTGTCTTACATTTACACTTGCACACCAACCTACCTACCTACCTACGTACTTCAGTATATGTACTATATGATTACAGGGTTCGAGTCTTGGCTCCTGGCCCCACCTCTCTGCTTGCTGCTTGCCAGATTCACTCCTAGCCTCTTGATCCCTATCATACATATTATTAAAACTATGTATGGAGTCTGCCTCCACTTCTTCATTGAGGTCATTCCACTTCATGTGCACCCTAAGACTGAAGAAATACTTACTGACATCCCTGTGACTTAGCTGTGTCCCTTGTACCTGTTTCCTGCCTCTCAAACAGCCTGTCCATGTCTGCCCTATCAATATCTCTTAGTATTTTGTATGTTGTCATGTGTGTGCGTGTGCAGTAAGCTTTCCATACAACAGACCAAGTTTGATTCATTGATATTAGTAGTGTGTGCGCCTGGCAGGCTCTCTGAACGGACCATGTCTGTTGCATTGGGCATTTTGAAACAACGAGTTTGTTTGATCAAAGGACACCTCCCTTCTATCAGTACATTATACCAAGGTTTCACTGTACTGTATATTGAAATAATAGAAAAGAAAGAATCTTGTTAAATTAATATGGTACAGCTTGACTCGTGATAGATCAAAAGCTTAAAATTAGCTTGCCTGTTATGTTGTTTCAGATTCAGGGTCATTAGGATATTTGATATTATTGCACTGGGTTGTGGGAAAAAGTTAGGACAACACTGCTCTAAGGCACATTTACATACTCATTTTCATCTATAAAGGAGTATTGCACAATCTCCAAATAACAGTCTCCGAACATGCTGTTACACGTAATCAAATCAGTATCCTAATTTTGTTGCTTTAATCTTAGGTATACTATATAGGTTGTCAGTGCAATGTCAAATATAACCTGTGTCACATATTTCCAGGTGTGGTTTAGCAGCAGAAGTAACGTGGGCCCTAGATGTATTAAATATACTGCTCTTTGATGATCAAACGGTCGTTTACTTTGGCCTGCATCATATGCCAGGTCTACTCGAAGCACTAATTGAGCATCTAAGACGTGGTCTCATCAATATGTTCGATATTTGCTCAGAACTTGAGTTAGGTCGGGATGATGAAGCCACTGGAGCTAACAAGAGGGTCAAGGTATGGCAGTGTTTATAACATTACATTTTGTATATATTGAATATGTATTCTGTTAAGTGATTAAATGCTAATTTATGTTCAATTATTGTCCTTTGTAAAGAGCCTCTCAAAATATTGTTAATCACCTTGAAATGTGGCTCACTCTGTTTATATTGTTTCTTTGAGATATGATAGTTAATACTAATCTTCATGTGGTGTTGGGTTTTCAGGCAGAACAGCATGATGACACTGATAGACCATGGTATCTCCGGCCTCCGCCATCGCCTACCCTCGAGTTGGACCTAGGAAAATTAGAAGAGGATGATCCTAATAACAAAGAAGAGGTTTTAAAAGGGTCAGAAGATTTTACTCTTGTCACTAAAACTGGCAAGATTGTGAAATTTGTTAAAAGAGATGGAGAGCTGTTTATGAGGGAGGGAATTCGGGAGTGGGATAAGTGGGAGGGATTCAGTTCTGGAGTTGATACGTGGTCTGTAGGTGGAGGTGAGTGTACAGCCCACATAATCTGTAATATGCAGAGCTCTGTACCTCCCCTGCTGTTTACACGGTTACTACCGGGAAAGGACGGAAAAATTACTGAAGTTAAAGTAGAGGAAGTGAAGGAAATCAAAGAGGAAATAATAGAAGAAAAAAAGGTGGAAGTGGTGCAAATAAAAGAGGAACCAGTTAAGGACAAAGTAATTGACTTATTGGCTGAAATGCAGGAAAAAAAGGTGGAAAAGATGGAAGACCTTATTTCTAGGGAAAAGTGTGACAACTCCAAAGATAATGAGTCAACAGACAAACTTTTTAGTCAAAGGGTGAATAGAGTAAATAATTCAAGGAAGAGTAAACTAGATGAAATATTTAAGAAATTAAAGAAGGAACCTATTGAAGATAACAGTGACAATAAGAAAAGTGTAAAAGAGGTTTGTGTTTTGAAAAAAGAAACTGAAGTGCACCAAGACTTTAGTAGTGTGGTAGTGAAACAGGAACCAACTAGTGATAAGGTACCTGAGGTAAAACAAGAGGAAGTATCTCTCAATAAGCAGGACACTAAAGAAAAGTTAGAAAGGCGAGAAAGCAATGGGTCTAGAAGGGAGAGTGGTGGGTTTAAGAGACCGCATGAAGATCTAGAAGAGGAGTCATGGAGTCCAGATGAAGCATCGCTAAGCACAACAACGGAAGGTCAAGACTGGCTAGCTCGTAGGGTCATGTGTGTTGGTACAGTAATCAGGAACCTATCCTTCATTCCAGGAAATGAAGACATAATGAGTAAGTCTGCATCTTTGCTAGCCTTACTGGGCAAGACAATCTTGTTGCACCATGAACATCCTCAACGCACTCCTTCCACAGCACATTATGACCGTGATGAGGAAGCAGACTTGAGTGATTGGTGCAGCTCTCTCGCTCCTGATACACATTGGTGGTGGCCCTATCTTCATCATGTTCATGAGAATACATTGGTCACTTTAGCAAATATGGCAGGCAACCTTGACTTGTCTGTTTACCCTGAAGAGATCTCACGACCCCTGTTAAATGGCCTTCTACACTGGGCAACGTGTCCTGCTTCATATGGGCAAGATCCATTCCCAGGTGGTGGAAGTTCTATACAATCAGCGTTATCACCTCAGCGTCTTGCTCTGGAGGCTCTGGTTAAGCTTTGTGTGCTTGATCAGAATACAGACTTGGTTTTGGCAACACCTCCATTTACTCGTTTGGATAACCTGTGTGGCCAGCTGACTCGCTTTATGTGTCGTGGGGAAGATCAAGTGTTACGAGAGTTCTCTATAAACCTCCTTCATTACTTCTCTGCAGCAGATTCAGGTGTTGCCAGAGTCATAGCCATGCAAAATGGATGTGTTTCTCTTCTTGTTGCTTTCATTGAAGAAGCAGAAGCAGCAGCAATGAATGTAGCAAATGTTCAAGGTGTTAGTGCTCTAAAAGAAAACCCAGAACTAATGGGAACAAGTTTAGATATGGTGCGACGGTCAGCTAACACTTTGGTACACCTCTCACGAGTACCGGCCAATGCTCATGTGTTATCCAATACTGAGAACAGACTATTAACTTTGGTCATGAGCCAGATATTGGACACTTATGTTGCATCTCAATTGTCACAGGTGTTATTTAATGTAGCCCAGGTGCAAGTTGACCTTTCCCAATATTCACCTTGCCCCTCCCCACCATCCTCACCACCTACTACAGCACAAGCTTCTGAGTCAACTAAAACTCCAGATGCCCCCATGGATGTGAAGTCACCATCAGATGTACCCAACATTCAATCTGCCTCAGTTGCCACAGCCATCAGCTTGGCAGTTAATCATGACTCAACATCCAACGAGTACGATAAACCTAATTCATCCCCTAATCCTGCTTCTGCCATGGCTACCGCTTCAACCCCTTTCTCACTTCCCACCACAACCACCACTGTAACCCCTTCCCCGGTCCCTGCTGCTGCACCAAGCCTAGGTAAAGTTCCCACACCTAATTTAACCCCTGCACCAATCACAGCAAATACTCCTATATTTACCCCACAATTAACCCTGTCAGTTAAGCCAACAAATACCCCTACAATTGCCCCCACCCAAACCACAAACTCTGAGTCAACCTCAATGTGCGAGTCCTTGGCGGCAACTACTCCAGTCCCCATGGAAGCACCAGCAGCCAATCCCTCGTCTTAGTAGCGGGTGGGTAAACCCAGTGAGCGTGTAGGCCTCTCTCAGCCATGTGTGGTACAAACTGTGTGGTGGGGGGTGACACTATGCCCCCCTAGGGTCCCCCCTGGTCCCAGGGCCCCCTAGTGTCTCAGCTGGGCCCTTGCAAGGACCACCTCAGTGATATTGAGTCCTACCAGGCATTAGGACTCTCAGTGTTGTGTACAGTAATTAAAGTAAGATGATGTGTGTCCTGCTGTAAGCAGTGTCTGTGAATTATTCTAAAGTGCGAGTGTAGCCAGCAAACAAGTCTGTGAAAGTCTGTGTATTTGTACTTTTCAATGTACAGAAGTCTGTACTCATCTCAGCTGTATTTCTTGGATTTAAAGAAAGTTGTAGAAAGAAAAGTATTCAGAGAAACAGTCTTTCCTTATCCTGTTTCTTTATCTTATGAATTTGTTTAAAGATCTTTAGTAATGTGAAGAGATTGGGTGTGTATGTGTGTGTGTGGTTATTGATGTTATATGTTGCTCTTCAAAGTTGTCCTCATTTAATTTTGAATACCTGAAAAAATGAGTTTGATTATGGTGTCATTAAACATATTTACTAAATGTTGTGTGAAGATTTTTCATAATGATTTTTTTATATATTTATTGAATTTACCATATGCAATATATACATATTTAGCTAAATGTTCAGTAATTTATCAGCACCTCAGCCAAGTCTGAATATATTCAGTAGGCTTACAGTGTAGTATATTAAAGTGGAGGAAAGTGGTTATAGAAATTATACTCTGATTTGAAGGATGAAAATAAGGATGACCTTTTTTTTTTTCTCTCTCTCAAAATTTTAATGTCAGTATGTAAACCAGATGAGACTATTGCTCCAAACATAGACAGCTAGTTTCAGTAGTTTCTATTTTGTGAATTTTTGTGGCAACTCGATATAATGAATGCACAGCCGGATTACCTTGAAAGATAACTGCGACTCTGAATATCTTCCCAGATATAAGTAGATCACATCACACCTGAATTAGATTTTTCCTACTCCAAGCATGGGGAAACCATACCACATGCTCAGACTAGATTATTATTATAATCAAAAAGAAGCGCTAAGCCACAAGGGCTATACAGCATGCTCAGACTAGAGTTTTTCAGTTTTCTGAGCATTGGGGAATTACACTGCATATCCATACCAGATATTTTTCCCACCTTGTAAGTTTGGGGATGGGAATCATATTACACACCTAAACTAGGTCTTCATACTTCCCAAGTTTCTTAAATTCCAACACAATAAGAATGGATCAATTAAGTTTTGATTATATCTCTTGATACTGTATCCAGCATAGATCAGTTGTACTTATGCTTGATCCTTATTAGTGTATGGTAGTGTACTTTCTAATAGAACATTTTCTGTACGTTCATAAACCTTTGGTTCTTTTTTATTCATTGCTCAGTAAATTTATGTTCATTATAGATACTTATGACAATCATATTTTCTGCAGTCTTGAAAGATTCCAGCGTTAATGTGCACTGTACTCTTTGGCCGAATCCAAATATAAGTTTGAGGCCTGGTTATCATTGTTGTATTACCATTAAATTTTATTACATTTTTATGGTGGTTTGCCAAGGCAGTGTGTGCGCTTTGTTAAAAACAGGAATGACCTTTACAGGCAAGAAAGCAAGGTGCCAGGAGGTATAGATCTGATGTTTAATAATTTACCAATAATAATTTTAGTCTCCAGAAATATCGTTTACCTTTTGTCATAGTCTATATTTTTAATAATTTTGCAAGTTAAACATGAAAATTTAGTGCCAACATCTTTATTAATTGTTAATTATATCACATGCAAGCAGCAGCACAGAGTATTTGAAATGTTGTGTGGATGGACTAGCTACATGTATTAGATTTTGGCATCATTGGCAACTAGATTCTTTTTTTACACTGATAGTTTTTACATGTACTTTGTTTCTTATGGAATGCAATAGCACATTTCCTTATGTCCTACTTTCCCTCATTATTGTTTAGTATATACCATACTGATAATGACTATTTTAATGCATAGTTAATAGTCATAAGAATTTGTTGCACTTTTGTGAAACAAATCTTCAGAATCATATAAATGCTTATTCATTGCTGTTAAGTCTTTGGGTACTTGTAATGTTGTAGAGACATAAAAATGCAATCACCAGGAAATGTTTATTGGAATCAAGTCAGTCCTGGGACCTTGGTCATTCCAAGAACCTTATAGTGATCAAGATCCCAGGACTGAAACAATTCCAGTAAATATTTCTTAGTGATTGCATTGTGTGTCTTTATTCACTACTTGTCGGTATTATATACCCTTGTATCCATACTTGGAATGTGAAATTAGTCAACTACTTCTTGTGATATGCAGCAAGTACAGGATGAACCAGAATTAGGGTAAAAAAGAAACATCTTGTAAGTGAAAGAAAATTTAGTTTTTCTTTTTTTTTTTTTTTTTTTTTTTTCTTTTTGAGACAATTTAGATGGCCCATTGTCTATAGTGACTGGAAGTAATAATAACATGTATTGTTAAAGATGTTGCAGCTTCTAATTTAGTACTTAAGGTGGTGTGTTCTAACATGTGCATACAAGAACCAAATTATACACATTCTCTTTAGTTTTCATTGTTACAATTTTGGTTTTGCGTATGTTGTATTTTTGTTTTTTGGGGAGAAAACAACATACAAAAGTTTAGGAAATTATAGTTATATATATACAATGTTTATACATACATGTATATGTATGTTTATATATGGGACGAAATATCTGGCAGTGCAGTGTATCGGCAAACCCAGACATAGTTAACTCTTTCTCTGTCCTGACTCCGGAAATTAATATGGCTCTCAGTGTACACTTCTTTTTTAAGTTACTTTTTCTTCTGAAATGGTAGACAGTCTATTTCTGAAGGTAATGACAAAAAGTAGAAAATTCGATGAAAACCTTAATCGGGTCACACAGGCACAAAGTTAGCAGTCTGGGCGCAATTTATGTGCCAATTCCAATTCTCCCTTCGACCAAATTCTTAATTATTTCACAAGAAACCACCCATTCAACTATCAGAACTACCCTATAAATTTATTATTATTATAATCAAAAAGAAGCGCTAAGCCACAAGGGCTATACAGCACTACCCTATAAAGCATGCTAGACACTTCAGGCACTAAGACAACATTTTCTCTCTTCATTATTCATGTCCTTAGGCCTCCTTTATGACCCTTGTAGGTTTAGCACTTCATTTTATATTATAATAATAGGCCTCTCCTATTATTACACTTGCCTTAGTTTGAATTCATCGCACAAAAATCAAAGATTTACCTTATTTCTCCTCTTCAAGGGGGGCTCCTTGGCGTGGTGAAGAGGCTCTTGGTCTGAGGAATTAGACCTATCGGTCTTCTTCCTCAGACCGAACCTAATTACCCCCCAATCTCCCCTCCCCTATCCCATCCTCCCCATCCTCCCCTTTTTCCTTTCCTCCTCCTCCTCCCCACTCCTCCCTTTTGCCCTTCCTCTTTTTGTCCTTTGGGATTTCTCCCACAGGCACGCTAGTTCCTAGGTAGAGGAAAGGACACCGGGGTCGATCCCATTCCGTTGAGGTTTCTTGGCGGTGGCGTAGTTTGCCGTGGAATCTGGATTGCCTAGGGATGTCCCGATCCCTCTCCGGTATCCCGGAGTAGCTTTGGGTGTCTTTTGGGCGACGGGTGTATCTCTGGAAGCCACCTTTCGGATTCCGGGGGTGGTGGCTGAAGGAGGTATGCTTTGTGGCGGATATCCGGCCGCCCTCTCTTTTGTCCACCGAGGTAGCTCGGCAGATGTGAGGTTGCTATCCCAGATTGCTGGTTTACTGGCATGAAGGGTAGGGTATGGCACGGGTTCCATGCTGCATCTGCGCTACTAGCGGTGTCGAGTCCTCTTGGGCGCGGAGGGAGATTTCTGGCCCTTTCATTCCTCCTAGGAACTATCCCTCCCCGGTCCCCCCTTTTTTTTTCTTTTTTTTATTTTTATTTTCTTTTCTTCTTTCTTTTTTTTTCTTAAAAACAAAAAGAAAGAAGTAACCTAACCATGGCAGCCCTAGTCCATGAACCTGGTACCCCCGGGCCCCTTCTTGATACCGCACCCCGTTCTGACCCCGCCTCGTCTTTGGACCACTCTTCAGACATTCCTCATGCCTCTGTACCTATTGCCGGTGCTGTTTCCTCACCTGCTTCAGGTACTGAGGCCTCGACT
Source organism: Cherax quadricarinatus (assembly GCF_038502225.1). Taxonomy (NCBI): domain Eukaryota; kingdom Metazoa; phylum Arthropoda; class Malacostraca; order Decapoda; family Parastacidae; genus Cherax; species Cherax quadricarinatus. The sequence continues at coordinate 26,298,997 of NC_091346.1, read as the reverse complement.
GACTCCTTCGATTTACCAGACCTTCGCTCTCCTCTGACTATGCTTCCGGCCTCTCCCTCTACGGTGCGGCAATTTTCAAATCGCCGACCCGTTCCACGTCGGACCAACTCTGGTCCCACGCCTAAACGTCAACGACAATTACCTGCTGATGATACTTCTCCACCTTCACTTTCTCGTTCTTCTCAGAAAAGATCGACACGTCCTTCACTACCTTTCCACGCTCAGTTTCAGACTGAACAGTGGACTAAATTCTTCACTTTACGACCAACTTCCTCTACTGCCTATCTTTCTGACCATAGTATTGGCAAGGCACTCCTACGCCATGTTGGTAAAGATATTTCTTTTCATGCTCTTAAGAGCGGTACGCGCATCATTACCGTACAGAATGCTACCCAGGCTCGTGAGCTCTCTCGTCTTTCCCATATAGATACTGTTCCTGTCACCCTTGAAAAACATCATTCCCTCAATTCTTGTAGTGGTACCGTTATTCTGCCCCATACCATAGTTCAACAAAATTTCCAGACATGTGGCACCGACATTCTAGAACAGCTGGAACTCCAAGATCTCCCAATCCTCAAGGTAGACACTTACGTTCTTCCTGCCCGTGGGCGGAGACGATACCCTAGCAATGTGGCTCGTTTAACTTTTGACAGCCGAGAACTCCCATCCTCAGTTTATATAGCAGGACATCGGTTACAAGTTCGAAAGGTGATCCCTACACCACAACAGTGTAGAAATTGCTGGCGATTTGGCCATCCAGCGAAATATTGCAGATCTATCGCCGAATGCCCAGTCTGTGGTGCCGATGACCATTCTAATACGTCTTGCAATCGATCTCCCTCTTGCCTTAACTGTCATGAGGCTCACCCTTCGTACTCTCGCCGTTGTCAGGTCTATTTAAACGAGCGGGAAATCCGTTACCTCAAAGAGACAGAAGGTCTCCCTTATGCCATGGCAATTTCTCATCTCCGCCTCCAAGGGAGACTCCCACGTGTTTCTTATTCCCGTGTTTCAAAACGTCCCCCCACTTCTGGTATCCCATCTTCTACACCCACCTCTGTGGTTACCTCTCCCATAATCACTCCTGTATCTAATCCTTTTGCTGTCCTCGGCTCAGACGTCCCTACTTCAACGCCTCAGTCTAATCTCGCTTCTTCGAGTTCTCTCTTACAAGCCTCAGTATCGACGAGACCTCGTACGACACCTCTTCCCAATCGTCCCTCTACTTCTCAAAAGTCAAAAAAAGGTCCGGTAACACCTCCTACCCATCTTCCACCTCCTCATTTTACCCTCCCTGTCTCTGTCCCTAGTTCTTCCCCTCTCACTGGCTCAGTTACAAGTGCAGAGGTTCACCCTCCTCCTCGTAAAGTACCTTCCTCCCCTGTTCCCTCCCAAGTTTCTTCCTCTTCTGCTACCTCCCAGGTTCCTGTCTCTTCTGTCCCCTGCCACGCTTCTCCAGTTCCCTCCACCCTTTCGCCCCCCCCTACCTTGGTACAGTCCAATACAGTTCCAATCTTTACTCATCCTCCCCCTACCATTCCCAATATTGTCTCCCATACAACATCTCTGAATTCTGAAACACTTGAAGCAATCTCTGAATATATTGCAGAGACCAAACCATCAATGGACACTGATCCACCTTCCGCTCTTTCTCTCTCCTCTGCTCCATCTGCGCAACTCCTTTCTTCACAGCGCACCGTTCCTTCGCTGCTTGAACATTTTCCACTGCCTCCGCATGTGGACTTTTCTAACCCTCCTAGTCCGTAGGAACCCTTACCTGCGGATTTCAAGTATCTTTATCATTGCCATTCATGGCCTTTTTACAGTGGAATATACGTGGCCTCAGGGGTAATCGGGGTGAGCTTCAGATGTTACTCTCCCAGTTTGCCCCTGTTGGTGTTTGCTTACAGGAACCAAAATTACACTCTGCTGTTATTTCTCACATCTCAGGCTATAATTTATTGTATTCTTCAGATCCTTTTCCTGATGGGACCTTTAATGAAAGTGCCCTTCTTCTCCGCACTGATATTCCGTACCATCAGCTATTTGTTCATACTTCGCTGCATTACACAGCAGCCCGTATCCACTTACATAGGTGGTATACGCTCTGTTCTTTATATCTCTCTCCTTCTCGGGCATTATCTATTCCGGATTTTGCCTTCCTTGTTTCGTCATTACCGCCACCAATTCTGTTACTTGGTGATTTTAATGCCCACCATTTCCTCTGGGGATGGTCTCACTGTGATTCCCGTGGAATTCAGTTAGAGGCTTTTCTTGCCACCCACCCCCTCCATGTTTTAAATACAGGTACTCACACCCATTTTGATCCTCGGACTCATACTCTCTCTTGCATCGATCTCTCAGTTTGCTCTTCCTCCGCCGCATTAGACTTTACTTGGTCTGTTCTCCCGGACTTACATGACAGTGATCATTTCCCAATCATTCTTACTTCCCCTTCATATTCGCCACCTCTTCGCACCCCACGCTGGCAATTTAATCGGGCAAATTGGAACCTTTACTCACACCTGACTGTTTTTAAAGAGGTTCCTTCTTCGTCCTCCATCGATGAGCTTTTACACCTCTTCTCATCCTCCGTTTTCACCGCAGCTTCTCATTCTATACCCCAAACTTCGAGCAGGCATTCTCAGAAATGCGTGCCTTGGTGGTCTCCTGCTTGTGCTCGTGCAGTACGTTTGAAACGCGCTGCATGGGGCAGGTACCGGTACAATAGAACCACAGAGCGACTCCTTGATTTTAAACAGAAGCGTGCGATCGCTCGCCGTGTCATCCGTGACGCTAAACGCACTTGCTGGCGAGATTATGTCTCCACCATCACCTCTGCTTCCTCTATGAGTGCAGTCTGGAAAAAAGTACGAAAACTGAGTGGTAAATATTCTCCTGACCCGGCTCCTGTTCTGCGGGTTGCCGGTGTTGATATAGCAAACCCACTAGATGTTGCCAATGAAATTGGCAATCATCTGGTCCGTATTTCTCAGGGACTCCATCTATGCCCCTCATTTCTTTCCTCAAAGTCTGCCAGAGAGTTAGCACCCTTGGACTTTTCTTCTCTCAGAGAAGAACAGTATAATGTGCCTTTTACACTTCAAGAACTGGAGGCAACACTCTCAGCTTGTCGATCATCGGCAGCTGGGCCCGACGACATTCATATTCGTATGCTACAACATTTACATCAGTCAGCCCTTGCAGTCCTATTACGCCTTTACAATCTTATTTGGTCACAAGGAGTTCTTCCACAGCTGTGGAAATCCACCATTGTTCTCCCTTTCCGCAAACCAGGCACTACGGGACATGAAACCTCCCACTATCGTCCCATTGCTCTTACCAGTGCAGTTTGCAAAGTAATGGAACGTCTAGTAAATAGACGTTTAGTGTGGTATTTAGAGACACACAACAGTCTCTCCACTCGTCAATATGGCTTTCGTAAGGGACGTTCTACCATAGACCCCTTACTGCGCTTGGATACGTATGTTCGTAATGCCTTTGCGAATAACCACTCAGTTATTGCCATATTTTTTGATCTTGAGAAGGCATATGACACAACTTGGAGGTATAATATTTTAGCCCAAGCCCACTCCTTAGGCCTTCGAGGCAATCTACCATCCTTCCTTAAGAACTTTTTAACTGACAGGCATTTCCGTGTTCGGGTTAATAATGTGCTCTCCCCGGACTTTATCCAAGCTGAAGGTGTCCCCCAGGGATGTGTTCTGAGCACAACACTTTTTCTCCTTGCTATTAATGATTTGGCCTCTAGTCTTCCATCAAATATTTGGTCATCACTCTATGTTGATGACTTCGCTATTGCCTGTGCAGGCGCTGACTGTCACCTCCTTACAGTTTCTCTCCAGCATGCAGTCGACCGTGTTTCCAATTGGGCCACCACACATGGGTTTAAATTTTCCAGCACTAAAACCCACCAAATCACTTTCACTAGACGCTCTGTCATCTCTGATCATCCTTTGTACCTCTATGGCTCACGTATCCCTGAACGTGATACAGTCAAGTTTCTGGGCCTCCTCTTTGATCGTAGGTTATCCTGGAAACCTCACATTACCTCTCTGAAGGCAACTTGTCACAGCCGGCTGAACCTTCTTAAAACCCTTGCTCATCTTTCGTGGGGAGCTGATCGTCGAACCCTCCTTCACCTACATTCCACCCTTATTTTATCGAAACTTGATTATGGTGACCAGATCTATTCAGCGGCATCTCCTGCTACTCTCTCTAGCCTTAACCCCATTCATCACCAAGGATTACGTTTATGCCTTGGTGCTTTTCGCTCTTCCCCTGTCGAAAGCCTCTATGCAGAAGCGAACGTTCCATCCTTATCCGATCGCCGTGATGCCCATTGCCTGCGCTACTATGTACGCTCTCATGATCTCCGCAATCCTTCCATTTATAGAATGGTCACTGATATTAGTAGACATTCTTTATTTGTTCGCCGCCCCTGCTTACTCCGTCCCTTCTCTCTTCGCCTTCATTCGCTCTTGTCTTCTCTTCAACTACCACCTTTCTATGTACATGTAGCATCACACTTTTCCCTACCCCCCTGGGAAGTTCCAGCTGTTCGAGTCTGTTCTTTCTCCCTCCCTTGCTCGAAAGCCCAACTGTCTACGGTCGCTTCCCGCTCTCTTTTTCTTGACCACTTTCACTCTCATTCTCATGCCATTGCTGTGTACACAGATGGCTCTAAGTCTTCTGACGGCGTAGGATTCGCAGCAGTGTTTCCGGACAGCGTCGTACAAGGGCATTTACTATCTTCAGCTAGTATTTTTACTGCTGAATTATATGCCATCCTTACAGCACTTATCCGTATTGCATCTATGCCTGTGTCATCATTTGTGGTTGTCTCAGACTCCCTTAGTGCTTTACAGGCTATACAAAAATTTGATACACCTCACCCCTTAGTCCTCCGTATCCAACTTTGGCTACGCCGCATCTTTACTAAGCATAAAGATATTGTTTTTTGTTGGGTCCCTGGTCATGTTGACGTACAGGGCAATGAACAGGCAGACACTGCTGCGCGGTCAGCAGTACATGACCTACCAGTTTCTTATAGAGGTATTCCATGTACGGACTATTTTGCTGTAATATCTTCCCACCTTCACACCCGTTGGCAACAACGTTGGTCTACTATGCTCGGCAACAAACTTCAGTCTATTAAACCGAGTATAGGTTACTGGCCGTCTTATCACCAGTGTCGAGGTTGGGAGACTACTCTCTCCCGTCTTCGCATTGGCCATACTCGTCTTACTCATGGATATCTCATGGAGAGGCGTCTTGCTCCTCTCTGTGAGAATTGCCAAGCTCCATTATCAGTCAGCCACATTCTGTTGGACTGCCCACTTTATCAACGAGCACGCAGAATTTACCTCTGTCGTCGTCTTCGCCCCGCTGCTCTCTCTTTACCTTCCCTTCTCGCTGATGGACCCACCTTTCATCCGGACTCTCTCATTGACTTTTTGACAACGACTGACTTACTCCACAAATTTTGATACGTTCAGCCCTTTCTACTTGTATCTCTTGCTACCCTCTACCCCCGTACTATCCCCTGCCCCGCTGTTTTCTGTAACCTGCTGATCATCCCCCCTCCCTTCTGCCATCCAATTCCCTTGCTTCCTTCCCTACCCTGCAGCGCTGTATAGCCCTTGTGGCTTAGCGCTTCTTTTTGATTATAATAATAATTACCTTATTTCTTGGAATGATTTGTCATGGTGTATGGCATCCCAGTAATTGAATCAGACTTGCAAAACAGACCTGTGGATGCAGGGGGGAGGGAGCAAACATAATATTTCCACTACTTTAAGCCCAGTTTCAAGCTACTTTTGGTCCTGAAACTACCTAGATTATTATAATCAAAGAAATTGCTAAACCCACAAGGGTCATACAGTGCTGTAAACTGCCTAGAATTATCTTTATTTCAATACTATCTCTATATCTTCCATCATGTCTAGGCTAAAATTTACTACTCTCACTATCTGAGGGAGTTCTGCTCAAAACGTAGATCTACATGATGGCCACAAAGGGATTAAAATCAACATTTTTTTTACATGATGTGTGAGGATGGGATGAATCGTCAGTCCACTATTGAAGAAAGGCCTTCCCACAAGCTCTTCCTCTCCTCTGAATTAAAAAAAAATTTTAAGCACTAAAACCATGTGGGTCATTCAGCAGAAATGTTGAAAGCTTGATCCTCCATCTGCCGAGTGCAAGACAGACGTGCTTCTTGTACTCGCCTACTGGGAAGTGTATGTTTGATAACATAGTATTAATGATTATAATAAAACAGTAGTGTAGGTTGCTCCTTCCTTCCATTTGCTGGAGCACTTGAAGATAGATAAAATTCTCATGTATGCACAGACTTGTCTTTGACAAGTCTGCAATAACAAATAAAATGCATGCAAAGGGAATAACTAGAAAATTGGCCAGATGAATTTTAATTTTCTAACGGATTTGACTCAAAGTGTAATAGTTAAAGTAAAAATCAGAGGTTGCCACAGTGAAAAACTGCTCCTCAGGGCATAACTCATGCTCCAGTTTTTTTTTCCTCATTCTCATATCTGACATAGCACAAGAAAGCAGCACTGTATTATCCATTACGGACAATACTAAAATTTCTGAGTGGCATCCACTGAGGGCTCGGCAAATTTATAAACTATGTCTTTCAGTGGCTCATAGGAAACAATGTCATGTTCAGTAAATTAAAAATTAGAATGAAGTGTAAAACACTCGAAACACACTAGAGTGTAGAATGAATATAAGGGACTCGAGCAATTATTTCAAAAGGTCTTAACACTCAAGGATCACTATTACAATTGCAATGATCCTTGTGGGTTTAGCACTTAGTTTTTATTATAATTACAGTTGCAAGAAAAAAAATAAGCCAGGTATTCAGAACCTTCAAAACAAGATGCCAAACTAGTGAGGATACTTTTTTTTTTTTTTTTTAAGTTGCTTGCTATGTCTTGATTGGAAATTGCAGGTTTGGAGTATGTACAGAGATCTTCACTACCTGTATAAATTTAGTTAAGCACCTAAATTATTTGGAAGGCCTGAACTCCCTTGACCATAGGTAAGAAAAATGCATTATAATTTATACCTGGAAAATTCTGGAGCAAGTGGACCCAAATCTATACCAAAATTACTCTGTATGAGAGCAGTGGATGTAAGGGACCCAGCAATTTTTAACACTCGTACATAAGTCAAATTAGTAACAAATACCTAGCTTATTAACCCTTTAAAAAGGGAACTTTATTAACTCTTAGTTAATTCCTTGTGGTAACATGATACCCAAAGCATTTATTTTAAAAGAATGTTTTGCTCACATGGGCTTTATCTTGTGAGCAAAATAGTTTCTTTTAAAAGTTTTACCTTTAAAGAGTGTCTGTCTTATTATAAAAAAAAAAATTTGATTACTGATCAGGTGAGCTGTGGTGCCAGTGTTGGACTGCATGCAGAAACAGCCTAATTGCTTAGGCCATCAAAGAGGCCTGGTCTGAAACCAGGCTGTGGGGGAGGTTAATCCTATGGGTTTAGCACTCCCCCTTGATTATAATAATAATGTGGGGGGAGGTGTCCCCTGGGATTACAGGTAACTGGCTGGTATGGTATTTGGGAATTATTTTATTTCAGCATGGCATTCAAAGAAAATATTAAACTTCAATGATTATGGCCCAGGAATTAAAAAAAAAAAATCCTCTTATGAAACAGTCTGCAAAATACTGTACTTGTTTTGAAAACAAGATACATTTCTGACTAGGGGCTTGGCTGGTCACTTAAAATGCAACCCACATGTACATATACCCATTACTTGCAATTCTAGGTTCAGTGAAAACTCACACACTAATTCCATCTGTACTACATGCCATTGCCTCCTTTGTACAGGCTGACACTGGCAAATTGCTTGGTTTTTGTACAACCTCTTAGAACTAAATAGTGAAAGAAATACCTTGGGGTAGGAGTCTTCCATGTACCACCAGGTTAAGTAAGGTAAGGTTCGTCAGGAAACAGGACAAGTGTTTTCCGACGCTGGTCTTGATGATAACCTGCCATTGGAGTTTTTGGTCATCTGACCGAGGCCTTCCAGTGGCTTACCGATCCATGTACCACCAAGTCCCAGGTGGTCCAAGACTTAACATAATATTAGCAAATATTAAGCATGGCATCAGAACAAAGATAGAAATTTTCAGGAAGTTGAATATCATCTTGCTACAAGAGCTTGCAGGCAGCTAGCACAAACAGCCTGGTTGACTAGGTAGTCAGGCTGGGCAGTGGGGATACGAGAACCCTTGAAAAATGACTGTGTAAGGTTCTGTGAACCACTAAGAATAGTAAAAAAATTTATTACACTAGTAATTCTGCAATCTCATTTTGCCAATTAAGTACTTGTCACCTGTGTCCCATTGTTAACTATGCAGTATACTGCACAATTAACACTAATGTACATTATAGTGATGAAGGCAGCGAGCACCATGGTTCATGGAATCTTCCACAGAAAGTAGATTTTCAAACATCAAAATCTCAAGTCTTTCATGAAATGTAAACAATCACTCCAAGAATCCTACAACCAGCACCCAGTTCAACACTGGAGGCAGTTATATATCAAAGTGGGATACTCAAAAAATGCAGCATAGGAAGCTTATAAGAAGTTTTCTAGGCAATTTGCAAAAAAAAAAAAAAAAAGTTGCTAGGAAGATTCATCAGTGAGGATGTGAGCAGAGGCAAAGCGTGTATCCTAAGTTAGAAACTGGCTTAAACACTCTCCAAGCTAGAAATATCCTGCTAATTACACACAAAAATTGGATGTAACCTAATGAGCAACTTTGTGGAGCTCGCTTGTCAAGCTTTAGAGATAACTGCTCCAGTCTGTTGGTTCACCAAACAGTTGTTTAGATATAGTTACTCCATCATTATCTGGGTATAAGCTATTGCACACCATAAGTATCACTGTCAGGATGTGATAACACCTACCTCTATACACAAGGGTGTTAAGACTAAGGGATGGACATCAATGCAAAATATGAAGCTCTACAAAATATGTTCAGTGTCACAACAATTTATTCCAAAATAGGGAACAGACCTAACAAAAATGAATGGTTTGACAAAGTGCTGAAGAGTGATTTAAAAAATGGAACCAAATGTAGAAAATGTGTGAACCCATGACTTCAGAGAGATTTAAACAAGCTAAAAATTATTATACATTGGTCAGGAAGGAAAAAGAAATAAACTTTGAAAATAGAATAGTTAACAAGGAAATGTCTGTGATACTATATATAAAATTTCAGTGTGTTTTTACAGAAAAGAATGAAATTAAGACACTGCAACATCTGGGTATCTGGAATTTGTATTGATAAAGCCACTGGATGGTGAAACGTCTACAATAAAGATCCTCTTCAAGGGGGGCTCCTTGGCGTGGTGAAGAGGCTCTTGGTCTGAGGAATTAGACCTGTCGGTCTTCTTCCTCAGACCGAACCTAATTACCCCCCAATCTCCCCTCCCCTATCCCATCCTCCCCTTTTTCCTTTCCTCCTCCTCCTCCCCACCCCTCCCTTTTGCCCTTCCTCTTTTCGGCCTTTGGGATTTCTCCCACAGGCACGCTAGTTCCTAGGTAGGGGAAAGGATACCGGGGTCCATCCCATTCCGTTGAGGTTCTTGGCAGTGGCGTAGTTTGCCGTGGAATCTGGATCGCCTGGGGATGTCCCGATCCCTCTCCGGTATCCCGGAGTAGCTTTGGGTGTCTTTCGGGCGACGGGTGTATCTCTGGAAGCCACCTTTCGGATTCTGGGGGTGGTGGCCGAAGGAGGTATGGTTTGTGGCGGATATCCGGCCACCCTCTCTTTTGTCCACCGAGGTAACTCGGCAGATGTGAGGTTGCTATCCCGGATTGTTAGTTTACTAGCATGATGGGTAGGGTATGGCACGGGTTCCATGCTGCATCTGCGCTACTTGCGGTGCTGAGGTCCTCTTGGGTGCGGAGGGAGATTTCTGGCCCTTTCATTCCTCCTAGGAACTATCCCTCCCCGGTCCCCCTTTTTTTTTTATTCTTTTTTTTTTCTTAAAAACAAAAAGAAAGAAGTAACCTAACCATGGCAGCCCTAGTCCATGAACCTCCTACCCCCGGGCCCCTTCTTGATACCGCACCCCGTTCTGACCCCGCCTCGTCTTTGGACCACTCTTCAGACACTCATGCCTCTGTACCTCTTGCCGGTGCTGTTTCCTCACCCGCTTCAGGTACTGAGGCCTCGACTGACTCCTTCGATTTATCGGACCTTCGCTCTCCTCTGACTATGCTTCCGGCCTCTCCCTCTACGGTGCGGCAATTTTCAAATCGCCGACCCGTTCCACGTCGGACCAACTCTGGTCCCACGCCTAAACGCCAACGACAATTACCTGCTGATGATACTTCTCCACCTTCTCGTTCTTCTCAGAAACGATCGACATGTCCTTCACTACCTTTCCACGCTCAGTTTCAGACTGAACAATGGACTAAATTCTTCACTTTACGACCGACTTCCTCTACTGCCTATCTTTCTGACCACAGTATTGGCAAGGCACTCCTACGCCATGTTGGTAAAGATATTTCTTTTCATGCTCTTAAGAGCGGTACGCGCATCATCACCGTACAGAATGCTACCCAGGCTCATGAGCTCTCTCGTCTTTCCCATATCGATACTGTTCCTGTCACTCTTGAAAAACATCATTCCCTCAATTCTTGTAGTGGTACCGTCATTCTGCCCCATACCATAGTTCAACAAAATTTCCAGACATGTGGTACTGACATTCTTGAACAGCTGGAACTCCAAGATCTCCCAATCCTCAAGGTAGACACTTAACGTTCTTCCTGCCCGCGGGCGGAGACGATACCCTAGCAATGTGGCTCGTTTAACTTTTGACAGCCAAGAACTCCCATCCTCAGTTTATATAGCAGGACATCGGTTACAAGTCCGAAAGGTGATCCCTATACCGCAACAGTGTAGAAATTGCTGGCGATTTGGCCATCCAGCGAAATATTGCAGATCTATCGCCGAATGCCCAGTCTGTGGTGCCGATGACCATTCTCATACGTCTTGCAATCGATCTCCCTCTTGCCTTAACTGTCATGAGGCTCACCCTTCGTACTCTCGCCGTTGTCAAGTCTATTTAAGCAAGCGGGAAATCCGTTACCTCAAAGAGACAGAAGGTCTCCCTTATGCCATGGCAGTTTCTCATTTCCGCCTCCAAGGGAGACTCCCACGTGTTTCTTATTCCCGTGTTTCAAAACGTCCCCCCACTTCTGGTATCCCATCTACACCCACCTCTGTGGTTACCTCTCCCATAGTCACTCCTGTATCTAATCCTTTTGCTGTCCTCGGCTCAGACGTCCCTACTTCAACGCCTCAGTCTGATCTCGCTTCTTCGTGTTCTCTCTCACAAGCCTCAGTAACGACGAGATATCGTATGACACCTCCTCCCAATCGTCCCTCTACTTCTCAAAAGTCAAAAAAAGGTCCGTTAACACCTCCTACCCATCTTCCACCTCCTCATTTTACCCTCCCTGTCTCTGTCCCTGGTTCTCCCCCTCTCACTGGCTCTGTTACAAGTGTAGAGGTTCACCCTCCTCGTACTGTACCTTCCTCCCCTGTTCCCTCCTAGGTTTCTTCCTCTTCTGCCACCTCCCAGGTTTCTGCCTCTTCTATCCCCTTCCACGCTTCTCCAGTTCCCTCCACCCTTTTGCCCCCCCCTACCTTGGTACATTCCAATACAGTTCCAATCTTTATTCATCCTCCCCCTACCATTTCCAATATTGTCTCCCATACGACGTCTCTGAATTCCAAAACACTTGAAGCAATCTCTGAATATATTGCAGAGACCAAACCATCAATGGACACTGATCCACCCTCTGTTCCTTCTCTCTCCTCTCCTCCATCTGCGCAACTCCTTTCTTCACAGCGCACCGTTCCTTCGCTGCTTGAACGTTTTCCACTACCTCCGCATGTGGACTTTTCTAACCCCTCTAGTCCGTAGGAACCCTTACCTGTGGATTTCAAGTATCTTTATCATTGCCAATCATGGCCTATTTACAGTGGAATATACGCGGCCTCAGGGGTAATCGGAGTGAGCTTCAGATGTTACTCTCCCAGTTTGCCCCTGTTGGTGTTTGCTTACAGGAACCAAAATTACACTCTGCTGTTATCTCTCCCATCTCAGGCTATAATTTATTGTATTCTTCAGATCCTTTTCCTGATAGGACCTTTAATGAAAGTGCCCTTCTTCTACGCACTGATATTCCGTACCATCAGCTATTTGTTCATACTTCGCTGCATTACACAGCAGCCCGTATCCACTTGCATAGGTGGTATACGCTCCGTTCTTTATATCTCTCTCCTTCTCGGGCATTATCTATTCCGGATATTGCCTTTCTTGTTTCATCATTACCGCCACCGATTCTGTTACTTGCTGATTTTAATGCCCACCATTTCCTCTGGGGGTGGTCTCACTGTGATTCCCGTGGAATTCAGTTAGAGGCTTTTCTTGCCACCCACCCCCTCCATGTTTTAAATACAGGTACGCACACCCATTTTGATCCTCGGACTCATACTCTCTCTTGCATCGATCTCTCAGTCTGCTCTTCCTCCATCGCATTAGACTTCACTTGGTCTGTTCTCCCGGACTTACATGACAGCGATCATTTCCCAATCATTCTTACTTCCCCTTCATATTCACCACTTCTTCGCATCCCACGCTGGCAATTTGATCGGGCAAATTGAAACCTTTACTCACACCTCTTCTCGTCCTCAGTTTTAACCGCAGCTTCTCATTCTATACCCCAAACTTCGGGCAGGCATTCTCAGAAATGTGTGCTTTGGTGGTCTCCTGCTTGTGCTCGTGCAGTACGTTTGAAACGCGCTGCATGGGGCAGGTACCGGTACAATAGAACCACAGAGAGACTCCTTGATTTTAAACAGAAGCATGCGATCGCTCGCCGTGTCATCCGTGACGCTAAACGCACTTGCTGGCGAGATTATGTCTCCACCATCACCTCTGCTTCCTCTATGAGTGCAGTCTGGAAAAAAGTACGAAAACTGAGTGGTAAATATTTTCCTGACCCGGCTCCTGTTCTGCGGGTTGCCGGTGTTGATATAGCAAACCCACTAGATGTTGCCAATGAAATTGGCAATCATCTGGTCCGTATTTCTCAGGGACTCCATCTATGCCCCTCATTTCTTTCCTCAAAGTCTGCCAGAGAGTTAGCACCCTTGGACTTTTCTTCTCTCAGAGAAGAACAGTATAATGTGCCTTTTACACTTCAAGAACTGGAGGCAACACTCTCAGCTTGCCGATCATCGGCAGCTGGGCCCGACGACATTCATATTCGTATGCGACAACATTTACATCAGTCAGCCCTTGCAGTCCTATTACGCCTTTACAATCTTATTTGGTCACAAGGAGTTCTTCCACGGCTGTGGAAATCCGCCATTGTTCTCCCTATCCGCAAACCAGGCACTACGGGACATGAAACCTCCCACTATCGTCCTATTGCTCTTACCAGTGCAGTTTGCAAAGTAATGGAACGCCTAGTAAATAGACGTTTAGTGTGGTATTTAGAGACACATAACAGTCTCTCCACTCGTCAATATGGCTTTCGTAAGGGACGTTCTACCATAGACCCCTTACTACGCTTGGATATGTATGTTCGTAATGCCTTTGCGAATAACCACTCAGTTATTGCCATATTTTTTGACCTTGAGAAGGCATATGACACAACTTGGAGGTATAATATTTTAGCCCAAGCCCACTCCTTAGGCCTTCGAGGCAATCTACCATCCTTCCTTAAGAACTTTTTAACTGACAGGCATTTCCGTGTTCAGGTTAATAATGTGCTCTCCCCGGACTTTATCCAAGCTGAAGGTGTCCCCCAGGGATGTGTTCTGAGCACAACACTTTTTCTCCTTGCTATTAATGATTTGGCCTCTAGTCTTCCATCAAATATTTGGTCATCACTATGTTGATGACTTCGCTATTGCCTGTGCAGGCGCTGACTGTCACCTCATTACAGTTTCTCTCCAACATGCAGTCGACCGTGTTTCCAATTGGGCCACCACACGTGGGTTTAAATTTTCCAGCACTAAAACCCACCAAATTACTTTCACTAGACGCTCTGTCATCTCTGATCATCCTTTGTACCTCTATGGCTCCCGTATCCCTGAACGTGATACAGTAAAGTTTCTGGGCCTCCTCTTTGATCGTAGGTTATCCTGGAAACCTCACATTACCTCTCTGAAGGCAACTTGTCACAGCCGGCTGAACCTTCTTAAAACCCTTGCTCATCTTTCATGGGGAGCTGATCGTCGAACCCTCCTCCGCCTACATTCCACCCTTATTTTAACGAAACTTGATTATGGTGACCAGATCTATTCAGCGGCATCTCCTGCTACTCTCTCTAGCCTTAACCCCGTTCATCACCAAGGATTACGTTTATGCCTTGGTGCTTTTCGCTCTTCCCCTGTCGAGAGCCTCTATACAGAAGTGAACGTTCCATCCTTATCCGATCGCCGTGATGCCCATTGCCTGCGCTACTATGTACGCTCTCATGATCTCCGCAATCCTTCCATTTATAGAATGGTCACCGATATTAGTAGACATTCTTTATTTGTTCGCCGCCCCTGTTTACTCCGTCCCTTCTCTCTTCGCCTTCATTCGCTCTTGTCTTCTCTTCAACTACCACCTTTCTATGTACATGTAGCATCTCACTTTTCCCTACCCCCCTGGGAAGTTCCAGCTGTTCGAGTCTGTTCTTTCTCCCTCCCTTGCTCGAAAGCCTAACTGTCTACGGTCGCTTCCCGCTCTCTTTTTCTTGACCACTTTCACTCTCATTCTCATGCCATTGCCGTGTACACAGATGGCTCTAAGTCTTCTGACGGCGTAGGATTCACAGCAGTGTTTCCGGACAGCGTCGTACAAGGGCATTTAATATCTTCGGCTAGTATTTTTACTGCTGAATTGTATGCCATCATTACAGCACTTATCCGTATTGCATCTATGCCTGTGTCATCATTTGTGGTTGCCTCAGACTCTCTTAGTGCTTTACAGGCTATACAAAAATTTGATACACCTCACCCCTTAGTCCTCCGTATCCAACTTTGGCTACGCCGCATCTTTACCAAGCATAAAGATATTGTTTTTTGTTGGGTCCCTGGTCATGTTGACGTACAGGGCAATGAACAGGCAGACACTGCTGCGCGGTGAGCAGTACATGACCTACCAGTTTCTTATAGAGGTATTCCATTTACGGACTATTTTGCTGCAATATCTTCCCACCTTCACACCCATTGGCAACAACGTTGGTCTACTATGCTCGGCAACAAACTTCAATCTATTAAACCGAGTATAGGTTACTGGCCGTCTTCTTATCACCAGTGTCGAGGTTGGGAGACTACTCTCTCCCGTCTTCGCATTGGCCATACTCGTCTTACTCATGGATATCTCATGGAGAGGCGTCCTGCTCCTCTCTGAGAATTGCCAAGCTCCATTATCAGTCAGCCACATTCTGTTGGACTGCCCACTTTATCAACGAGCACGCAGAATTTACCTCTGTCGTCGTCTTCGCTCTGCTACTCTCTCTCTACCTTCCCTTCTCGCTGATGGACCCACCTTTCATCCGGACTCTCTCATTGACTTTTTGACAACAACTGACTTACTTCACAAATTCTGATACCTTCAGCCCTTTCTACTTCAATCTCTTGCTACCCTCTACCCCCGTACTATCCCCTGCCCCGCTGTTTTCTGTAACCTGCTGATCATCCCCCCTCCCTTCTGCCATCTAATACCCTCGCTTCCTTCCCTACCCTGCAGCGCTGTATAGCCCTTGTGGCTTAGCACTTCTTTTTGATAATAATAATAATACAATAAAGATACCCAGATGTTGCACATATGTCTTAATTTCATCTTGTCGGTATTATATACCATTCTTACACACAGAAAAGAATGCCTAAAATGTAAAGATGTTAGAACACTGAGGGTGGCAGCAATTGGACCATACCAGACAAGACAGTATCATGTGCTGAAGGAATGTGCTGACAAGAATTAAAAAGCTATATCAATATTTTTACAGATGCAAAATCCTGTACAACCAATAAAAAATAACCATCTCTGCATGAAGACCTAAACAAGACAAAGCAAGATGCGTAAGATATGGACAATGGAATTTAATGTAGATAAATACTATGTAATAAAAAGGGCAAGAGTGAAAACAGGCCTCGTATAGAATTAAAACCATTAAGCAGTAAACACATCAAGCAAAGAATGGGACCTACAAGTCACAGTTAACAAAGATTGTCACTCGCAAACATAATACAGTATGGATTAACTTTAGTGTGATGCTGGCATATTTTAAAATAGTATTAACAGTGAAAGCTATCCACATCATGTCAGAACAAAAATTAGAATATACATCAGTTGTATATTGTCAGCATCTAACAAACATTTAAACTAGAAAAAATATCTAAAAACTAGCAATTAAATTGCTCCCAGATCTAAGAGTTATAAAGAAGGCTAAAAGCACTAGTAATGCCATAATCACATTTATAGTTATAAAAGGATACAAAAGAACTGACAGAAAATATCTTAGTTACATGAAGCCATATTTATAACCTAAGGAAGATGAATTGCCAAAACTACACTGTGAAGTTTTTCTCTGTAGGTGGCAGCTCAATGGAATGATCTAGAAAGGGAGGTAGTAATGCACCTTAAAAATTACTTAAAGATTGAGTAAATACTGAAGATGGACTACCTTTGCTCTGCTCCTGTAGTTACTGGCAGTTAATCATAAAAATGATGTGTTAATACTGTGCATCTTGCCCAGTAAGTCTTTTTATCCTAGTTCAGTGATGGAAGAGTATGGACTATGCTTGCTTACACCAACAAACACGAGGAATATGATTACGATGTATAGAATACAGAGGAATTGACAATGTGAATAGAAGCAGATCTTGACGATTGCCCATGTGCACCCATATGTAAATGAACCCCCATGAGGTTGCAGTCTGTATTGCAGCACACCACATAGAGCACCTGTAGCATCACGATACCTGTATGCAGTAGTGGCTGAGTGGGTTATACCAACGATCACGGCAGACCTAACATATTAAATATTGACATTCACGACAGACTTAGCAAGATGTTATATATTATATCGACGGACATACCATGATGTTCAGTTTGCAGACTCTGGTCAGACATAACCGAAACATCATGAAACCCCTGGCATAAGGAGCAATCCTGCGCTTTTGTATAACATTGTTGTTTAAGGCTGTGCACAATACACTCGACTAAATAACGATTGAGTTTGTACAGCCCATAATTTGACTTATATATGGCATTCCTATCATGTTTCAAGTGGGAGGACTCTGTTACATTTCTTGCCATGATGGAACCGTTGGGTACAATTATCTGGGTGACTGCAAGAGCATTTAACACCTGGCCTGTCCTGATTGAGTACTGGTGTTGGGATAATCTGGTTTCCAGAGGTTTACCTGTCTGACCAATGTATGAGAGTGGGCAAAGTGTGCATGGGACATTGTAGACACCACCCAAATTATTAGGCAGTTTTTAATCAATCTGTTTCACTGTCTCAGTGGTTTTGAAAGTCAAATTTATATTGAGTTTTTTAGTGCCTCATGCAGACAGACCAAATTGTCGTTGTATGGCAAGACCAATACATTTTTCCTGTCAGGCATTTCCCTAGGTTCAGTCCTGTAGAAAGTCTTCCTAGCAGACAGTAGGGCCTTCTCGACGAAATCCCTGGGATATCTCAGTTTTGTGGCTATGTTAAATCTCTTGTCGATTTCATCTAAATACTCAGGACTGCAGATATGGAAAGCTCTCAGGAACATTACCTGGAGTATACCTGTAGAGAGCTTCAGGGGAAATGCCCTTTCAGTGCGGTCTGTGACTAGGCCTCATGGTGGACCAGGGCCTGATCAACCAGGCTGTTACTGCTAGCTGCACGCAGTCCAATGTACGACCCACAGCCCGGCTGGTCAGGTACTGAATTTAGGTGCTTGTTCAGTGCCTGCTTGAAGACAGCCAGCGGTCTATTGGTAATCCCCTTTATGTGTGCTGGGAGGAAGTTGAACAGTCTTGGGCCCCTCACACTTACTGTGTTGTCTCTTATCTTGCTAGTGGCACCTCTGCTTTTCATTGGGGGGACGTTGCATCGTCTGCCGAGTCTTTTGCTTTCGTAGGAAGCGAGTTTCGTGTGCAAGTTTGGTACAAATGCCTAGGATTTTCCAAGTGTATATAATCATGCATCTCTCCCGCCTGCATTCTAGGGAGGACAGGTTTAGGAACTAAGCTTTCCAAGTAATTGAGGTGCTTTATCGCAGTTGTGTGTGCTGTGAAGGCTTTCTGTACATTTTCTAAGTCAGCAATTTCACCTGCCTTGAAAGGTGCTGTTAATGTGCAGCAATATTCCAGCCTAGATAGAACAAGCTACCTGAAGAGTATCACCATGGGCTTGGCATCCCTGGTTTTGAAGGTTCTCATTATCCATCCTGTCACTTTTGTAGATGTGATTGATACAATGTTATGGTCCTTGAAGTTGAGATCCTCTGACATGATCACTCCCAGGTCTTTGACATGAGTTTTTTTGCTCTATTGTTTGGTTGGAATTTGTTTTATACTCCGATGAAATTTTAATTTCCTCACGTTTTCCATATCGGAGTAATTGAAATTTCTCGTCATTGAACTTCATATTGTTTTCTGCAGCCCATTTAAAGATCTGGTTGATGTCTGCCCGGAGTCTTTCAGTGTCTTCAATGGAGGATACTGTCATGCAAATTCGGGTGTCATCTACAAAGGAAGACATGGCACTATGGCTTATATCCCTGTCTATGCCCGATATCAAATAGGTTTGTGTCTACCAAATTCTCATTCTCTCTCTCTTAAAAAAAATATTTCTTCGACTCTCAGTCTGGTTAGCGGCTCGCTAAAAAACGAGTCATATTGGGACTTCGAGTAGCTCACTCATTTCCTTGCTGTCATCTGTGTAGGACCCATCCCGTTTAAGTAAAGGCCCAATATTGGATGTTGTTCTCGACTTTGATTTGGCATAAGAAAAGAAATACTTTGGGTTCCTTTCAATTTCATTTATGGCTTTTAGTTCTTCTCACATTTCTTGACTCCTGTAAGATTCCTTTAGCTTTAGTTCGATCCATATTTCATTGTCCAAGTGATCCTTTATGTGGGTCTCTGTGAAAACCTCGAACATTGCATTTGACTCTAAGCAGTCCACGGATGAAAGGTATTTTGTTGTTCGTTGCTGGCTTTAGACCCTGTATATTTGCTAAGATAAATATCGTCAGATTGGTGGTATTGGGGGAATGGGAGGGATTTTTTCCTGGCACTATTATCTGTTGCGCTGGAGTGGAGGCCATCGACTGATTCCACTCCAGAAATGATTGGAGTTGGTGTACGATTTCTGTCGTTTCCTGCCAGCTCTTTTCCCTTCCTGGCGCTGAAAACCTCTTTCTCTGGAGTGGTTGTGGCTACCCAGGTTGTCCCATGGTCTGGATGCTCTGTGTCTTCTTGTACCCTTTAGGTGGTGTGCCTGACAATATAAGTTATAGTACTGTCCTTCCTGAACTGAAGAGTGACATTTCAGGGTGGAAAAGCTTGCAGGAAGTGAGGTAGCATTTTCCTGTTTTCATATGGGCACGGCATTTCCTGGGGTGGTCAAAATTACACGAGCCATCTGTTTTTCCAGATACTCCATGCCTGCAGATACAAGTGCATAGAATTTGCATAGGCCTGGACTCTGTTTGCCTTGGTTTTATGTGACTGTATTCCCTACTAGTGCGTGTTTTCCTGTCTCATTTCTGTCTTCAGCACTAGTGCTAACAGTGAAGCCTTCATCAGTTATTTTTGGTAATTTATCTTCACTATTTTTTTGGGCATCCCCTTGTGTATTGCTAATTTGTAACATTCATTTTTGCATGCCCTTGTCCTTGTCTATACCTGTTTCCCCACTAGAGCTCCTGTCCCCCTCTAGGCCACCATCATTTATTTCTCTATTCTTACATTTACTGTCTACCAAGACAGCATTTGTACCAGGGGTGATAACACCATCTGGTCCAGGTTTTTTGTTTTCTCCTCTTTTATAGAATTCTGTCATGTTTTTTATGAAGGCCATTTTGATGTTATCTTTTAATACCAATGTGGTTTTATTCTATACTTCGGTCTCATTTGGGCATAACCAAAAACACTTCCCTGGTTAAATATCTCTTGTAGATGATTCCTGAATATCTGCACAAGGTGCGTGTGTCCATTTCCCACAAATTGCATGTAATCCATGCAGTAGCCCGTTTGTTTGTTTGATCGCAGACTACACAGATTTCATGATGTAATTTTATTGGTAGTTTTATTGTATATTCTACTAATAGCTTCCTTAAAGTGGAGATCTATTTATATTGTATCTATTTTATTTGTATGTGTATGTGTTTGGGGCAATCTTACTGCTCTAGTAGTTATTGTTTGGGTGTTTGAAAAGGCCACCTAAAACCCAGTCAGTTTATGAATCCGGTCAGAGGATACCCTAGTTTTTTTTTTTTTTTTACAATGAATCTGTTTGGGTGTTAAGGGTGCCTAGAAACTGTTTTGAATGTGATCATTGGCTCGCTTATTTACAAGATGAATCCGGATAAAATCCAGTCAATGGATCACTTATTTTAATGAATCTGGTCGGGGATTTTTGGGATAGCTCATTAAAGGACCACTGAAATAATATTTAACAGATACAAAAAAAATCTAACTTGCATGTTGGAGATACCAGTGCTGGCAGCTCCTACTATGACAAACGACCGGTGACCTCTGGCATCCTTTTTTACCATCTGAAGTTTTGGGCACTTACAGATCACTGTATTTAACTTTTCTAGGCTTTTTTTCTACCTGCACCACAACAAATGCTATTTTATCACTATTGTTGACTGGTGAAGATTACTGGAGGAATATTTGCTTTTCGTTGTGTATATTGTGACCGCTGCAAACTACAAGATTTATGTATATACACAAGCTGCATACAACTTGTATTTCAAAAGGAAGAAATTTCTAATGTTGGTCACTGCAACACTGGCGAAAGATTTCTGGGGTGTCAGGGCCTTAAGCCATCCAACAACAACAAAATACATTTTATCAGTGGACTTCTAGAGGAGTCTAATGCAATGTTTGCAGCCTTCACAGAGACCCACACAAAAGATCACTTTTACAGTGAAATATGGATAAGTGGGTACAACCTTTTTAGATGCAACAGAATGAACAGGAAACAAGGGGGGGTTGGCTTGTATGTCAAAGAGTCGCTCATCTGCATGGAGTTGCTGAACACCACAAATGATGTAGTTGAAGTTCTATCAATAAAGATCAAGAACCAAAACCTAGTCATTGTGGTTGTATATAAGCCACCAGATGTAGCCTCACAACAGTTCAAGGAACAGCTACTGAAAATTGATTACTGTCTGGCAAACCTTCCAGCTCCATCCCCAAACATCTTGCTGCTTGGTGATTTCAACCTAAGGCATACAAAATGGAAGAATGTAGCAAATAATGTTATAGCTGAAACAATCCCTGGAGGTAGCGCAGATGAAAGGTCACACACATACGAGCTACCAAGTCTCTGGGATAAACACACCTTAAGCCAGCAGATAGTGGAGCCAACAAGACTAGAAAACACGCTTGACCTTATCTTCACAAATAATAAGGATCTGTATTGGAACAATACTCTTCTCCAGACTGAGGGACTGACCACCTCAAAACTTCAAGGGTGATGGACTGATTACATCGTCTTCAAGGATCTTCTGCTTTATCAACTTTTCTGTACTCTACTGAAAAAGCCTACTGTGTAGGCGAAACGTTTCGAAATAAAGATACCTAACTGTTGCATATGTGTCTTACCTAACAACCATCAGTGTACTGCAACGGCACGAGAACGAGATCCGAAGTGGTTAAGGAAGAGGAAGCGAGAAGCTACTGTAGGTATTTGGGCTTTCGTGCAAGGTAATGGGAAGAAGAGACTTATCACGGGTAGATAAAAGGCGAGAATGAAGGGGTTGAGGGAGAAACAAAACAGGCAATGTACCACTTGCGCAAATATACGGGCAGCGCCGCAGTAAGGAATATCATAGCTCACACACAGTGCGCACTCTATACTTTTTTCGAAGAGACATGATTGCAATAAAACAGCCTTGTGGGACTTTATGACCCGTACGGGTTTGGCGCATATTGTGAATATAATGATAATCGTGGCTATCTTGCTATCACTGTGGGGTCCGAATCGGACCGAAACGTCGTCGTAAGCTCCTCTCTTCTATATGCGGGCTATTTGTGTATAGCTCTAGTGGTTCATCATATATTATAGACCGGCCTCTCAGTGTGCAGAATTCGCCTTCAACATCTTGAACACCATAACGCACTTAAGATAAGATAAGATTTCGTTCGGATTTTTAACCCCGGAGGGTTAGCCACCCAGGATAACCCAAGAAAGTCAGTGCGTCATCGAGGACTGTCTAACTTATTTCCATTGGGGTCCTTAATCTTGTCCCCCAGGATGCGACCCACACCAGTCGACTAACACCCAGGTACCTATTTGCTGCTAGGTGAACAGGACAACAGGTGTAAGGAAACGTGTCGAAATGTTTCCACCCGCCGGGAATCGAACCCGGGCCCTCCGTGTGTGAAGCGGGAGCTTTAGCCACCAGGCCACCCACAACCTCCTTCCTCGCTGAAATCCATGTTTTACTTTTTTTAACTGAAGCAAACCTATGGCACCAAGTAAACATTGAGTGCACAGCCTCGCCATCCCACACCTCCATCACCCCTACCTTGATTAGCCAGTCTTATTAGTGTTGTACGTCACCCATACCTATTTACCTTGGTAAAGGAAATATTTAATATATTAACAAAATTAGTGCATTTTCATTGTAGTTTAATTTAAACTGCTCTGGATATTTTAACATTTTATAGGTGAATAAAAATCAGCTTTTTTTTTTAACAATTCGCAACCGCTAAAATTTAAAATAAAAACTGGACAAACTTTTGGACCATTTTGAATTCAGTGACAATGATTTAGGACTGACCAAAATGCTGTTCAATTTTCATTTCCAATTCGCGAGTTTTAAGTTTTACTGACGATATTTGGGATGACTTTCTAAGATAGAACAAGATGCTTGGTGCCACATAATAGCAATTAAAACAACAGTTTTCAGGACGTCTTTGTAGCTACGTCTCTACTGCATGACTCAAGGCCAGGGCGTTTCATTAAGCGCTTCCTGGAGGTACTCTTTGCCCGTTGTCTCCAAGATGTTGGCCACGTCTTCGTGTATGAGGTTGGTCACCACGTCTGCGAGGGGCTCCAAGACATAACCCAACACACCCAGGCCTTCGATATTCACATCAATCTTCCTGCAAAGATATTCATGATGCGTAGTAGGTTTGTATATGTGAGAAACAATGGTGTAATTGGTTATTATCAAGACTAAAGATGGCTAGACTGCACTAAACTCAAGTTTTTTCCCACTTATCCAACGAGTCGGAATTTGCCCCGGAATTTTACCTAACTTTCCTTGGATCGAACCTAATTGCCCCCCATTTCCCCCCCCCCTTCCCGAGTTACCCGCAGATGGAACAGTTTGAAAAGATGTCGAAACGTCGATTGTGTTTTTAAAGAAAAACATCTATACAAGTAAACATGGATTTACAGACATTTCGAATCTGTAGGTCACTCAGCACAGCCATAGAAAATATACAGCATCATAATAATAAGGATAAAATTAACAAAGGCACCTAGCATAAATACTATCATACCAAGCTGAAATAACCATCATCAGTTAAGACCTATTAAATTGTTAAAATGCTCTCCTAAAAGTTCCGCGAGATACCTAGAGGCAGCTCAGTAATTATAAAAATCATGATTAAGACAAAGATCAAAGTCGTGGGCATACTTCTTAAAATATTCTCCAGTCACTGGCACATCACAAGATACACTGAAGGGGAACAGAAGCACCTGCGAACAGGTGGCTATAGGTGAGGTGTGCGAGCTTGGGGTATATAACGGGAAGATTATTTTTTTGTCGCAGTTACTAAACATTACCAAAATAACAGAGCCTGTGGAAGTAAACCAAAATGTAGATGTTATTTGCACGGATTCTACAAAAGAATTTGACACGTGACCCTAGAGTGATGTACGGATTGGTCCCTCACTTCATGGACTAACAGAAACAGTAAGGAATTATATATTCAGATTTCTGACAGAACAGTGGTAGACAAGTCATCTCTGGGGAGTAATATATACAATATGTCAAGGCACGGTCCTAGCACCTTATTCTCACAGCAGACATATATATGTCATGCCGAATATGTAAAACTTGTGATTTTTACTTAAATAGCAACGCAATTCTTGCCGAACAAGGTAAGCAAAAAATTGTATATATAATAACTTCGCAAAAATAATACTGAGTCTAAAGAAAAATATATTTGTGTTTTTTTATTAAATTATTGTAAACTTACCTAAAATATATTTATTTGGATTAGGCTAAATTAAATTGAGCTTGTTATAATAAGGTTAGGCAAGTTTCCTAAGGTTCGTTTGGTACAAAATTATTAATTTTTACATTAACATAAATAAAAAATATCTAAATGTATAAGAGAAAATTTTAGAAATTACAATTTTAAACCATACCCCCGGCCGGGATTGAACCCGCGGTCATAGAGTCTCAAAACTCAAGTTCTTGCTAATTTACCAATTTTACCTATTCGGACGACAAACATCAGCTACAGTTTCAACTCTATCTGATGTTTATCGTGCAAACGAAAATGACGAAATGGTCAATGGTGACAAATTTTAGTTGTTTAGGTATGGGAGGAATGAAGACTTAAAAAAAGAGCAGTGAACACAGAACACTGGCTGATAATATCGGAGGACAAATAGGTAAACTTAATGCCAGATGTAATTTAGCAAAAACAGTAAAGCTAATAAAATGAATAATGAGAATTCAAAACAAAAATATCACTAGTGATTGTACTTTCACGTCTAGAATATTGATTGCATTTATAACTCCACTAAGTCAGGGCATCAACCGAAGAAAACGGTCATGACAGTCTCCCAACCAAACTATTGCACACAACCATACAATATCGTGCTTAGCACTGTCTGGGATCCTCTTCCACTACAGGATATGTATAACAGTCACGAGCAAAATTTTTCATACTTGAACCCATAATACCTAATATATCAATAACCACCACTTAGAAAAAAAATAGTCTGTCTTCCATAGGACAAGACATCTCTTTTCCCTACAATATTATTATTATTATTATTATTATTATTATTATAATCAAAGGGGAAGCGCTAAACCCGGAGGATTATACAGCGCCTGGCGGGGGGATGTGTAAGTAAGTTTATTCAGGTATACACAAATACAGTTACATAGAATTATCATACACAGCAGCATATGTGTAGAGAACCTAGGATAACCCAAAAAAAGTCAGACAGAGTGACTTATTTCCATTGGGGTGGAAGACATTCAGGCTTAATTCGGGGAACTGGAGCACAGATCCAATTCCCTAAATCAAGAGCCCCTCACCAACATCAAGGAACCTTCCTTGAGGGGTTTCCCTACAATAAAAGAGAGATGTGGATCACGTGCGACACCGACCAGGCTGAAAAAAACATCGCCACCACGTCTTGGAAACATTGTAGATGAAATAGTCTGACTTCACTCTCAACACATGAAACTGTTGTTGTCCCGCTTTAGATAGTACAAGAGACTTTTAGAATGTGTTCAGTACATCCACAAACATTCTACTACTAATGTAAAACATGTTTCCAGCCCGAGGTTAAATAAGATACCCCATCAATATAGCCAAATTAATACAATTGCCTTGTACTTCCAAACCCGTCTACATAGCAGGCCATCACTGAGAATTTAAAACTAACACCTTAACAATACTACGTATTGGTGCTATGGACACCTGGCAGACTACTGCCAATAACCAAGTACGAGTCTGCGGAGACACTGGCCATAACTTTCCTCTTGCGATCGCTCATCATCATATCTAAACTGCAGTGAAACGTGTACAGTTTTTCTCCAGAGCAACCCGACCTCCTCAACCTCTAAAACACCTCTTAACATCCTTGTATACAATCCTTAAGTCCTTGTTATACTTAAAATTCTCCTACATTTCCATTCTCTGACATTGGCACCACATCCCAGATCTCAGGTCCCAGCCGACTGGCACCACTGTCTCACCATCCCTACACTTCTTTCTCAGATGACTTCCCCGGGCTCGGGTCCATTCTATATCTAAGACTGTCACATATATGCATGCGTCCCTCACACTTTTCTTCCCTTTCTAAACAGTCAGATTTATTCTTAAAAACTTCTACCTCCCCCGATACACCAAAAATCTTATCTCGTTCTTAACCACCAATGTACCTATTCAATGCTGTGTACTTCACAATGTACCCTTACTAGCTCGATCGTTAGCGCACTCAAGCTCTCACACTCAGGCCCGGAGTTTGAATCTCCTCCGGTACGGCTGGAAAACATTAGGGACTTGTTTTCCTAAGCCATCCGCTGTCCTTGTTTACCCATCAGTAAAATGGGTACCTGGGTGTTAGTCGACTGGTGTGGGTCGCATCCTGGGACAAAACTGACCTAATTTGCCTGAAATGCTCAGCATAACAAGAGGCTTTCTGTATAGTAGTATGTCATTGATTTCAGCTAGGACTGTATACCTATTACTATCCCATCGTCTTCAGTTTATTTGAGCCAATGAGATAATTGAGACCACAACAACATACCTAGAAGAGAAGTGTCAAGAAATAGATCTTGAAGTTAACCCAAGACGAGGAAAATCCATTGAACAGTTACTTAAAAATTTAAGTGTTCAAATGTATTGTACAGCTTCGACTCCATTAAAAAAAAAAAAACTCCATTCTCCGAGTACTTACTAACTACATATTTAAAAACGCATTTCTAATGACAATGAACTGCCGCACAAATTTCTTGTTACCACTGTGCCTTTACCATCTCGTGTCAATTTCAATGACTAGTTCATAGCTACCTCTTACTTTTCCATACCACTGTATTACATATACTACCAATACAATAAGATCACAGTAAACAGGTGATATAAAAATATGCAAAACAACCACTGTGAAAGAATAGTGAAATTCCAATTCCATAGTTTCTTGATAATGAGAGAAGTCACGAAAGCGCTTGGAATTTCACTATTCTTTTACAGTGGTTGTTTTGCATATACTACCAATATTACAATGGAATATCAAGATACACAGGAGGAACCAAGGAGAGTTAATTGTCCATTTCCCGTTTTTTTTCCTGTATGTACGAGTGTGTAAGAAACAACCATGTAATAAAGTCGGACTTCCCACTCTAGGTATGTTTTATTGAAGATTTTTCGATCCTTGTCCTAAAGAATTCTACAATGAAAATTCACTTCTGGTGCGCAATATCTCGCATCCTTAACTGTCGTTCATTCCCCCCCCCCCCCCACATCACGACAAAGCATAAGTGGTACACCATCTGACTCTCTCCTTCACACCCCGTCTTATGTATCTGACTTGCAAAGCTTAATATTCTTATCTAAACCATTTCTCTTATTAGGAGATTTTAAATCTGCTCTGGGAAGGGTCTCACTGCAACTCTGAGATCAACTAGTCTTGTCTCACTTTTCCATCTCTATATAACCAATGGAGACCTTACGAGTATACATATCGATCCTTTTAGCTGCAGACTTCTAGCTGCTCATCTTCTATAAGATTAGAATTCGACTGGATCGATATAAATGATCCTCACGACAGTGATCATATCCCATTTCTCACTGCCTCTCATACACCAGTTTCCCTCGCCGATCCCAAAGGGAGTTTCAACATGCAGATTGGACACTGTACAAAACAGTGTTCTCCCTGCTTACCCTAACTGGTACAGAAGTTACTAAATCATCTTTCCAAGTCTATCAGCAGCTACGCTCCCCATCCCCCCGAGCCTTGAGTGAACATTACGAGAAATGCGTCCCCTGGTGGTCCCCAGACTGCGATCCCGCAATTAATTTCCAACTACAACCGCACATACCTGACAAAAACATTTTAAGACAATGGTGAAACAAGTAGCTAATAAACTAGTATATACAGAAGGGAGTCAGGTGAAAAGCTGTGAGAGGGTAGAAGTAGCAGTTGTACAGCTGAGGTAGGTCGGGTTTTTGAAGGACCTGTCGTCAGTGGAGTAACATTGAAGTGTTCCCTGGTGCAGACCTGGTGTTGATGACCGGTGTCATCAACACCAGGCTGGGTAGTAAGCTGTTTGCCGAAACTTTGGAGATGCTCTAGAACCTATGTCGGGGAACCGGGGTAAATTACCCCAGATGGGGTAAAACTGAAAATCTCGGATGTAATGGAAGCTTAATAAACAAATAAAATTGCACAAAAACTTGTTTGTTTTACATTTTATTATTTGGTTAATTTTGCGTCTTATTTTTGAAGTTGCTTTATCGCGTATAATACATACTTCTCAGCCTGTATGATTGTATTCTCTATACAAATGGATACAATAAACTATTTTGAATTTCAGTGGCCTTGCGTTTTCCGGATTTTATGGACTTTCAGGTCTAGTGGGTAATTTCGCAGTACACAAATTTGCTTTGGGGGTAATACCTAAAATGTTTGCC
The DNA here is from genome assembly GCF_038502225.1 of Cherax quadricarinatus. Classification (NCBI taxonomy): domain Eukaryota; kingdom Metazoa; phylum Arthropoda; class Malacostraca; order Decapoda; family Parastacidae; genus Cherax; species Cherax quadricarinatus. The sequence continues at coordinate 26,270,272 of NC_091346.1, read as the reverse complement.
GACCTCTGCTCTAGGAACCGGATTTCTGTGGAAAGGTGGTGGTTGCTGCTTTCATGGCGGCCTCTAGACACCGTCGACGGTGTAGATAATTTTCACAATTAATTAGTCAAGCTTCTCCGAAATCCATGAGGTGGTCCTGCTTGCTTCTGTACTTCACACGTACTTTTGCGGGGGTGGGGGGGTATCGCAGTTACACATTTTTATGTCCTGGTAGGCAACGCTTTCGCCTCTCACACAGCAGTCGTGGTTCGATCCCCGGCAAGGGTAGAAACACTGGGTGTGTTCCCTTACACCTATTATCCCCATTGTCTGGGTATTAGCGTGGGGTGTTACCAAGCACCATGGCTTGTTGTAGTGTTTTAGAATCTCAGGTTAAAGTGTTAAAGAAGGAGGCTCTACTTCTTCAGGAGGAAAATAGGAGACTGAAGCTTCGCCTAGATGAGTTTGGGAGTGAGTGTGAGATACACAAATAACCCGCACATAAAAGAGAGAAGCTTACGACGACGTTTCGGTCCGCGTGCTCTCTCTGCGGCTCTACCACAGGATCTCTGTAACCTTCTCTCTACCATTGCCTTTGACACTGCTCGCCTGAATACACAAATTCATTCTTCCAAACTACAGAATAAACTTCAACGTCTCATCTCAGCTAGCCCTTGGTCTAAATTCTCCCTCACTGTTACTAACTTGTCTTCTGTCTCACTCTCTCAGTATGAGCTTGAACTTCTTGGTTTGGGCCTTTCCTTTGTCACTTCGCCTACCCCTCGCGCTGGTATTGCCCCGATTAGCTCTTTTGATTCCTTTCGTCAATCTCGCTCCCGTAATCTTCCTGACTTGTCCACTTTTCGTGGCACTCTCCTTCCTGCTCTTGTTAGTCTGTTTTCTAAGAATCACCACCTTCCACGCCGTTACCAACTTGCCCTTTCTTCTCTTAAATCCAACACTAACATTGTCATACTATCTTCTGACAAAGGTAATTCGTTTCCAACCCTCTCGATCGCATCAAGAGAACTTTCAACAAAAAACTAAGGACTCTCTCCGACCTCTGTCCTCCTGACTTTGACTTTGACCTTGTTCAACGGTTTAGTGTCATCTGTCCCTCTTCCCTATTTCTATGGCCTTCCCAAAACTCATAAACCTGATATTCCTCTCCGTCCTATCATATCCTCTAGAGCAGTGGTTCCCAAACTGGGGGTAAATTACCCCCTAGGGGTAATTTAACCATTTTTGGGGGGTAATGGAGGGGTAACAGAAAAAAAGTTATGAATTCTGAAAATCAAGAAAACAATGCGGTACCCGGTATGAGGATTATTGTTAACTTTGTCTTAGTATATAAAGTTGTAAAGTAAACCTATTATAAGTAAGTAATAAAGTTAAACCAAATAACAATAAACATCAAAAACTAATATACAGTATTAGAAAAGAAGAAATATATAGCTAAGTGTGTGGAAACCCAAAAGTATTTTGACAAGTATGCTTCAGGACAAAAGTCACTCAGTAGCCCAGATCGACCTGTCCAGTACGCGTCACTCACTTCCTGAGGCTGCCTCTATTTCACACTGTCAGTTTATCTGTGAGCATCAGCCGAGGTAGACATAAGCTGGTATGAAGCCAAGAATTCCTAAACTAGCTTCAAGTATGCAACTCCATCCATCCCACTGATGTTCTTGACATCTTTGGTAATAGTCATTAGAGATGCACAATGTTCAAATACAATAAATAAAAGAAAATCTCAAGTGTTTTAATTTAGCCATATATATCAATAACAACAACATTTTGTGAAAGGGGTAACATGCTTTATGTGGCATGTTAAATTGGGTAACAAGCTGAAAAAGTTTGGGAACCACTGCTCTAGAGGTTCTGTCTCTTATTCTCTTGCTTCTTGGCTGGCCAAAATCCTCACTCCCTTTCTTGGTACTTTTTCTCCTGCCCACCTCAGTCACTCAAGACTTCACTGAACGGGTTCACTCTCTCCCAACCTGTAAGATGCTTAGTCTTGACGTTGAGTCCCTCTTCACCAATGTCCCTCTTGATGATGTCCTTGATTTCCTTAGAGAGAAGACCCATGAAGGGTTTCTTCATCTCCCTATAACTACTTATGTCTTTCTTGATCTTATCCGCCTGTGTGTGGACTATAACTCCTTTTCCTTCCAAGGGAAATATTATTCTCAAACCTTCGGTGTCGCTATGGGCTCTCCTCTCTCTCCTGTCCTTGCTAATCTTTACATGGAATACTTCGAGACTGTTCTTCTTCCTACCCTCGATGTGCAACCTTCACTCTGGCTCCGCTATGTGGATGACATTTTTGCTCTGTGGCCTCATGACTCCAGTCTCTTCCAACCTTTTCTTGAAGCTCTTAATAATCTTGCCCCTTCCATTAAGTTTAAAGCTGAATGGGAATCTAATTCCTTGCTTCCTTTCCTTGATGTCCATGTCCACCGCTCAGATACAGGTTTTTCTTTTTCCGTTTACCGAAAACCTATGCACAGTGGCATGTACATTCACTACTTTTCCTATCATGCTTCCCCTGCCAAGAAAAGTGTTATCTCCCTCATTCTCCGTGCCCTCCGCATCTGTGATCCTCAGTTCCTTCCAGCAGAAATTTCCACTCTTCATAATTCGTTTTCCCGTCTTGGCTACCCTTCCCATTTCATAGACTCTGCCCTCTCATGTGCCAGTTTATGTTTAATATGTTTATTATGCACCCCATACCCATCCTGTGGGCGGTAGTCAAAAGATTACAGAGATACATAATTGGTCCAGGGACTGGACTCCAAAGTTTTGATAGCTGAGCAAGTTACAGAGGTAATGAACTCACAATTTACAAAGGTAATGAACTCCAGGTAGGTCTAGTCACAATCATGACAAATTACAAAGGTATTTACAGATTACAGAGGTACGTAATGGGTCCAGGGACTGGGCCCCCAAAGTTTTGATAGCTGAACTAGGTACAAAGGTAATGAACTCACAAGTTACAAAGGTAATGGATCCTGTAAGAATGGTTACTTACGTTTATACATGGCAACAATCATGAACAAATTATAGTGTAATGAGCAATTCACACTTCCACACCCGGTCACAACTGTAATGAGTTATTGGTGCAAATATTGATTGTTGAGTCACACACACACATACACACACACACACACACACACACACACACACACACACACACACACACACACACACACACACACACACAAACTCATACGCACACACATTCATACACACACACAGCGGTAGGCCTGAAGAAGTGACGTCACGACAAGTTGTGTGCCATTATACATATAAAGTGAAGTGTATATAATGTGAAGTGTATACTATCATCAGTGAAGAGTGAAATCGCGTGAGGAAGCGGAATGTATGAGAATATATGGTTATAATCATCACGGGTGAAGGATCTCCAAAATAGGGATTTAAGGCCTACGACGACGACTTCGTCATCAGCAGCTGGCAACTGTCACCGCAAGTTTATTCGCCTATTTGTGGTTTGCATGTTGACGGCCCTGGCTGGCCTTGCATACTGTTTGATACTGGTCACTCACTCCTGCAAGCTATTACCAGAATTAGAATAGAAATAGCATAGACATAGAGAATATAGTGTTGACGAGTGTGAGAAGGTAGGTGGGACAAGCTTTTAAGGGCAACATTGTAAGACGGTGCTAGGGTCAGGTCCCAGGAGGGTTGTGTAAGGTCACAAGAAGTTGCAGCCAGTCATTACACCGCACAAGACTCACACACACACACACACACACACACACACACACGCAGTGTTACTACCGGTAGTTATTAGCAGTAAGAATACTTAGGAAGCTAGGAAGTCCTCTCTCAATGTGAACAAGGAAAATGATAACCAGCAACAATTAATACGTAGATCCAGAAAGGGTAATAAGTGGAGAGAGTAGGTAATTGGGAAAGATAAATGAGACTAAATTTGTGCCTACACGACGGATCTTTCAACCACACAACCTACCCCCCCTAACCCTCCCTCCCTCACACACAAGCGCACACACACACACACACCCTCCACCTGACACAAACACTTGACACAAACACGTACCCCCCCTCCCCTAACCACCTCTCCCCCTTCCCTAACCACCTCATCTTAGCCACCTACCCCTCCCCCAAACCACCTAACCCCTCCCCAAAACGTCTAACCCCCCCAACTACCTCCCTCCCTCCCTCCAATAACCATCCTCCCCCTCCCCCATAACCATCCATCCCCTCTCTCCCCCAAACCATCTAACCCCCTCCCCCAACTATCTCTACCCCTCCAATAACCATCCTCCCCCTCCCCCACAACCATCCATCCCCTCTCCTAACCATCTATTACCCTCCCCCTAACCAGGATGAGGACAAGGGGCTCCAAGGACGAATCTGGGAGGGAGGAATGGGAGACAGAGCTCAAAAAAAGGGAGGAAGACTGGGGAAGGAGACTAGACGAGCTGGAAAGGAAGATGGAAGAGAGGTTAGCAGCAGAATGCAGAAGGTGGAAGCAACAGGGCACAGCAGCAGAAATCAAGATAGAGAGATTAGAAGAGGAGCCGAGACATCTGAAACAGCACAGAGACAAAGATATTACAGAAGTAGCATCGGCAATGGCTACATCAAACACAGACAACAGGTCTGAAGGAAGCATGGAAACTAAACTGTATGCAGAGGTCCTGTCAAACCCACATGGGGCCAAAACAAAGACAGGGAGCACACTAGGCCAGAATGAGAGGTTGGAAGACATTGAAGGAACTAGGACATGTGCAAGGACCTTACCAGATACCTGTGGGGGCCAGGAGCAGGTGAGCAGGAAGGATAAACCAAGAAGCATACGGGCCATAACTAGGGAAGGGACTGAAGGAAGGAACACTCCACGGGAAGGAACTAAAACACATCAGAGGATGCAATGGGAGTCACAGTGGGAGGTGGAAAGGGAAAGATCCGTGTTTGTCTATGGGCTAGACGAAGCTAAAGGGGAAACTTATGATGAAAGAAAGCAGGAGGAGAAAAAAGCGATTGAAGATATCATGAAGGTGATAGGCGAGGGGGACATGCTAAACGCAATTTCTTCTCTCCCAAACTCTCAACTCCTGGGAACTCTTCTATCCTCTGCCTTCCCTACATTTCCGGTCTTTCTAATCTCAACATCAAGCTTACCTTCCGCCAGACTAACACTCTTCGCACTAATCTCGTTCATACCTCTCCTCCCTCTACAGATGTTCCTGGTGTCTACTCTATTTCTTGCTCCTCCTGCCCTCTTCAATACTTCGGAGAAACTGGTCGATCTCTTTCTGACAGACTTAGGGAGCACAAAAATAGTGTTAGGCTTGCCGACACTAACAATGCTCTTTTCTGTCACGTCAGAGATCATAGCCACCCTATTGACTGGTCTTCTGCTAAAACTGTCTTCCCTACTTCCAACTCGAACAGTCGCCGTCTAGTTGAATCCTCTCTAATACACAACTTTCCTTGTATGAACCTTAGCCCTGGCTTCGTCTCTGTAGATGCCTTCCTCTCCCACTACATTGTAAAATGCTCCAAACTTCAGAACACCCGTGACTTAATCTGACTCCTCATTTTTTTTCTTTTTCTTTTTCTTTTTCTTTTTCTTTTTCTTCTTCTCCCTCTTCCCCTTCCCTCTTTCCTTTTCTCCTCTGGGTTGTCTTTCTCTCTTCTGTCTCGTGTTTCTGTTCCTTCTTCATTTATTTCACCACTTCCCCTTTCACGCACCTCTGTGTGCTTGCTCTCCCTCAGTGGGCACCTAGCTCTCTTGCAGTGCTCCCCTTCCTTTGTATTTACTGGCTCGTCCTCCTTATTTCCCACTTCTACCACTACTACTACCTCTTCTACTACTACTACTACAGGTTGGATATTATGATGTTAGGTAATAGGAACAAGCCCATTATCTGTCTTAGTGCTGGTGGAAATGACATTGGGAAGGGCAGGAGACAGGAGCTACTGGATAAGTACAGGTCAGCCATAGAAGTAGTCAGGTCTAAGGGAGGGATCCCTATCATATGTAGCATCTTGCCTAGAAGGGGAGTGGGCAATGAATGGATGTCTAGGGCAATTGGTATAAATTGCTGGCTAGACAGGTACTGCAAGGAACTTGCAATCCCATTCATTGATAATTGGGACAAATTCTATGGCAAATATGACATGTATGCAATGGATGGGGTTCATCTCTCGGGCTGGAGTGGTTGCATTAGCCAATTCGATTGAGGGGGTAATTGTTGACTTGTACAGGATAGATTATTGAGGTATGGGTGTTTGTGGGAAACAATCAGGCTGCAGCATTGTTGTTGGAAACAGCAGATATTACCGGGATACCTCAGGGATATGTTTAAAAGACAATATTCAAAATAAAGTTCCTAATAAAGGCAAAGCAACTGATCAACAAAGATAGTAGAGGGCAACGAGTGACTAGCTCCCTTAAGGTTTACTATACAAATAGTAGGAGTAAGAAATAAGATAGACGAGCTAAGATTACTCGCAAGTGCAGGTAATATAGATATTATTGCTATAACAGAGACCTGGTTCAACTTGAAGGATAGAGAAATGCCTTCTGAATGCAACATACAGGGTTATAAACTAATCCATACTGACAGGATCACCAGGAAGGGTAGTGGAGTGGCGATGTATGTCGGAGATAATTTAAATTGTTGCGTTAGACACGATATAAGAATAGAAACATCGGACACAATCTGTTTGGCTGCAGTTTCTCGAGGGGTATGAAAAATTAATTTTGGGTGTGATATATAGGCCCCCAAACCTTGATAGGGAGTGCAGTAAGCTGCTATGGGACGAAATTCATAAGGTGTCTAGATATGAAAATGCGTTAATGGGAGATTTTAACTTTAGACAAACTGATTGGAACAATTTGACAGGAAATCTTGAGTCTAGTGACTTTCTTGATACAGTTCAGGATTGCTTTTTAAAACAGTTTGTGACAGAACCAACTAAAGGAAACAATCTGCTTGACTTGGTTCTTGCCAACATAGATTCACTAATTAATAATCTTGAGGTTAATGATGAGCTTGGGGAAAGTGATCACAAATTACTTAGTTTCAATATATTATGGAATTACCCAGTAAACTGCAATCAAGTCTGTCCCAGACTTTGGATTGGCTGATTTCATGGGACTGAAAAATTACCTGGGTGGGCTAAATTGGGATGATCTGACTATGGATCAGGTAGCTGGTGTTGGTTGCCAATATGACGTTTTTCAGAGCATAGTTCTAGCTGCTCAGTCAACTTTTGTTCCGAGTAGGGAAATTTAGATCTAACAAAAATGATCCCAAATGGATGAACAATAAATTAAAACATCTCATTAGTCAAAAGAGAGGCATATATAGACGTATCAAAAGAGGGGATGGGCAGTTAAGAAATATATTCAATTAGAGAAATAAAAGAAAAAGAATAAGAAAAGCAAAAAGGGATTATGAGGCTAAGGTCACAAGGGATTCGAAGACTAACCCAAAAGAGTTCTTTCACGTATACAGAAGTAAGATTAGAGACAAGACTGGCCCACTTAAGAGTAACTCAGGTCAGATCACTGACAGTGATAGGGATATGCGTGAAATTTTCAATTCTTACTTCCTCTCAGTTTTTACTCAGGAAGATACTAGCAAAATTCCAGTAATAATAGATTATGTAGAACAGGACGATAATAAACTACGCACGACTGCGGTAACTAGTGACATGGTCCTCAGACAAAGAGAAATTAAAACCTAACAAATCCCCAGGCTCTGATGAGCTGTTTGCAAGGGTGTTAAAGGAATGTAAAGAGGAACTTAGCATACCTTTGGCTAATCTTTTCAACATGTCACTAAAAACTGGCATAGTGCCTGATAAGTGGAAAATGGCAAATGTAATACCTATTTACAAGGCAGGTGACAGGTCCTTAGCTTCGAACTATAGACCAATAAGCCTTACCTCCATAGTGGGAAAATTTATGGTATCAACAATTGCAGAGGCAATTCGTAGCCATCTTGATAGGCATAAATTGATAAATGAATCTCAACATGATTTTACTAAGGGGCGTTCCTGCCTTACGAATTTACTAACTTTTTTGGCTAGGGTGTTTGAGGAGGTAGATCATGGTAATGAATATGATATTGTGTCTATGGACTTCAGTAAGGGTTTCGATAGAGTACCACATCAGAGACTTTTGAGGAAACTTGAGGCACACGGAATAGGAGGAAAAAAATTTCCTGGGTAGAGGCGTGGTTGACAAATAGGCAGCAAAGAGTTTGGATAAATGGGGAGAAATCAGAATGGGGACACGTCACAAGCGGTGTTCCACAGGGGTCAGTGTTGGGCCCCTTGTTGTTCACAATTTACATAAACGATGTAGATGAGGGAATAAATAGCGACATAAGCAAATTTGCTGATGACACCAAAATAGGCCGTCCAATTCATTCTATTGAGGACATTAGTGCACTCCAGAATTATTTGAATAGACTGATGCAGTGGTCGGAGAAGTGGCAGATGCAGTTTAATATAGGCAAATGCAAAGTGCTACATGTTGGACAGGACAATAACCATGCCACTTATAAACTGAATAGTGTAGATCTTAATACTACTGATTGCAAAAAGGATTTAGGAGTTCTGGTTAGCAGTAATCTGAAACCAAGACAACAGTGCATAGGTGTTAGCAATAAAGATAACAGAATCCTTGGCTTCATATCAAGAAGTATAAATAATAGAAGTTCTCAGGTTGTTCAACTCTATATATCCTTGGTTAGGCCTCATTTAGATTATGCTGCACAGTTCTGGTCACCGTATTACAGAATGGATATAAATACACTGGAAAACGTACAGAGGATGATGACAAAGTTGATTTCATGTATCAGAAATCTTCCCCATGAGGATAGACTGAGGGCCCTGAATCTGCACTCTAGAAAGGCTTAGAATTATGGGGGATATGATTGAGGTGTATAAATGGAAAACAGGAATAAATAAAGGGGATGTAAATAGCGTGCTGAAGATATCCAGCCAAGACAGAACTCGCAGCAATGGTTTCAAGTTGGAAAAGTTCAGATTCAGGAAGTACATAGGAAAGCGCTGGTTTGGTAAGAGAGTTGTGGATGAGTGGAACAAACTCCAGAGTACCGTCATAGAAGCTAAGACCTTGTGTAGCTTTAAAAATAGGTTGGATAAATACACGAGTTAGTGTGGGTGGGTGTGAGTTGGACCTGACTAGCTTGGGCTACCAGGTCTGGTGCCGTGCTCCTTCCTTAATGACCTGACTAGGTGGTCATTGCCCTAGGCCGAGGGGCGGCATGGACCTGCTTCGCATGGGTCAGTAGGCCTGTTGCAGTGTTCCTTCTTTCTTATGTTATTCTGTTCTTCTTAAATAAGACAGTCCTCGATGACGCACTGCCTCTCTTGTGTTACTGAGTGGCTAACCCTCCGGGGTTAAAAGCCCAAACAAAATCGTATTACTTTTTGCAAGGCATGATGTAAGCTCCTTTACAGGTGAGTGTGTTGTCAGTTTGCTCTTAGAAATAATCCTATCACGACGCCCCTTTTAGTTTATTATCGTGGCGGGAGTAATAATGAAGCTACTCATTCTTATAAACAAGTTTTCTGTCCATTTCACATAAAAGTATCTCTGCCAGTGTGGAGTAACACGTCTAGGAATAGTAGATGGTTCTTCCAAGTGTAAATTTTATGGTAGCATAACCAGGTGACTGTCGGGGATGGCTGGCAAAATAAGATTGATTTCAAGATTCTATACATGCAAATTAGCTAGGACTGCGCCTTTGAGCGAGTCCATGGCAAGACCAAACTGATGCAAATACGTTTGTCTCTCGAAATGCAAGCAACTGTAACGTACACAGAGCCCTATCAGGTCAACAAAAATCTTTTTATAGCACGTTGATCCATATCGTGTGTGACACAGGTCAGTGGCTTGATCAACAAGAACACGTGTATTGTTTCGTGACGTCGAAATGTGCGAGTTTCTAGTCTTTTATAGTTTTTTTTAGGCAATTTGGGTCATCTGAATGTTTAACGTGCCTGGCTGTTTGTAGCAGCTATACAGATGTTATACGCTATTGATGCTGTTCAAACTGGGCCACCTCGCATGGTTTTAAGTGTTTTTTTTTTATATAACAAAATTGAATAATTACGCGGGGTCCTATTATTCCCTAACTCCACTCATACTGATATGGTTCCGTTACCCTGAACAACATATGATCAGATTTATCTACCTTCTCTTCAATCGTCCAATATCCTGAGGTCCGAACCTCACTAAGTGCGTCATATACCTGGCTGAACCTCAAACTTTAGCCAGTTTTACTTGGGGAGCTGATAGACCCTTCTTTGTCTACATTCAGCTCCTGTGCTACCTAAGCTAGACTACACAAACCTCCCCAATATTCTAAGCGTGATCCCATTCAACATTTTCTGCTTAGGTTTGGGGGGCTTCAGCCCCCGAAATTCCGTCCCCCCCCCCCAAAAAAAAAAAAGGTGGTTTCAAAACAAGTCTTCTAGCCCCTTTTTTTCAACCAAACAGCCACCTTAAAGGCCCTTCCTAATATAGAAATTCTGGCGCCGCCCCCGTGTCTAGGGACATTTCGATCTTTCCAGGTTGACAGCTTCCGTACAAAGAAACATTTGTTATTGAAAGATCGACATGATGTCCTCGTCTCCGTTATTTAGTCAGCTTCCATGACCTTTACGGTCATTCCACCTACAAAACAATCAGACTATAACAAGACTAGTTTTAATCATCGCCTTCTTTATTACGCCTCTAACCTTCGCATTCAAGCTCCAGCAACATTATTTTACCTCATCTTTACGTTCACCCCCCCCCCCCCCGTCTTACTTTTCATTCCCTCCTCGGAAGATTTCACCGATTCCTATTGCATCTTCCTGTCATTCTCTAAGGTTCACGTGAACTATAACCTTGTGTTCATTCGTTCTTGAACATTGTCACATTCTCATGCTATGGCTGTATGCAAGGATTGTTCAAAATCCCATCATATAAGTGAATAATTTAAATAAAGATCAGGAGCTTTTTTTTTTTGTCCCATTTATTTAGAAGAGGCATATGACAGGGTGAATAGTGGAGCACTGGCAGATGCTGCAAGTGTATAAAATAGGCTACAGATTATTAAAAGCAGTCGAGTGTTTTTATGTTGATGTAGTAGAGGGAAGAATTTCCCTGTGAAAGTAGGCTTTAAATAAGGATGTATTCGTCTCTCGACCACTGGAAAGAGAGGACGCTTCTCGAGTCTCCCTACACGCCACCTGGTGGTGACTGCTTGACTTAGGCACCAACATGGCGGATCGTATCAGCCGGAGAGTGAATACTGCCTGTATTGAATTAGTTCGAGGAACGTTAAGCAGTGCGACAATCCATGTACTGTTATCGGCCATAATTACGGGATACCGAACGATGAATTGTACGGTGTTGCCCTTAATGGAATGACAAGGGTTTTTGTGAAGTTTACAAGAGCCGGCTTTTACACCAGGATTGTGGATGAATTTCAGGAAAGGAAGATGAGTGTGAACTCAACAGTAGAGGTGTGTCTACATGATGTTTCAAAATATTACACGTGGGTAAAGGTACGTAATGTACCCTTTGAGGCAACGTCGTATGGCATTCAGGAAGCCTTCAGCAATTATGGAACTGTTCATACGGATAGTATGGGGGTGTGGAGGGATGGGCCATTTGAAGGGCTGCCCGAGGGGTCCTGCACCCTCAAGATGTCATTGAGGCGGCCAATACCCTCTTATGTTACGCTGACAGGCTATAGGACCCAGGTATTTGTCCACTATGTGGGGCAGAGGAAAACTTGCCGATTATGTGATTCTTACGAGTATATGGCGGCGCAGTGTCCTCGAAGGCAAGCCCCTAGGATGGCGTTATCATGGATGGTGGAACAGCAACCGTGCAACGTGGATGTGGAGTTGGGGGTTGCGGATGGACAGAAGACGAATCTCTGGAGTGAGGAGGTGGACAAGGTGGAAGAGGTGATGGGGACATGTGTTACCCTCCCGGAGGTGACAGGGGAGAGGCCCCAATCGCCTGAGGGAAGGGTGGACGTGGAAGAGTCTACCCAGGAGAGGAAATTGGCAGCAGTGCTGCAGGAGTTCTTGGACGAGCCGGAGGCCGGGGAGGACGGACCCGAGAAGTTAAGCGAGGTGCAGCTGATGGATGAGCAGCAGGGACAGGTGGAGGGTTTGCGGAATGACAGAGGACAGGGAAGTGGTGGTGGAAGTCCATCAGGAGGACTCGCAGGAGGTAGATGTGTGTGAGTGAGAGCTCACGCAAACGGACTGCGGGTGCCTTGGACCTCGATGAGGTTTTAACACCTGGGCAGAGACCTGGGAAGAAGTCATGGGTAGCTGTGGGGGAGAAGGCAAGCAGGGGAGGGGGTGTACCGGGGAAGCTCAGTGGGGGAGGGCAAGGAGGGGTTGGTGGACAGGTTAGGAAAAATGATAAAAATGGTACAGGTACTATGAAAGGTGAATTGAGTAAGACACAGCGGCATAGGGGTAAGCCGCCTTTTCTGTGAAGTTCAAGTGTGTCACAATAAATGTAAATGGTCTTAAATCTGAGGTAAAAAGGGTTTGGTTAGAATGGTTTTTACGAAGGTTTGATGTAGATGTATGTTTTTTGCACGAGCATAATCATAGGTTAGGGTGTGAATTACGTTTGCGGGGTTATAACCTATTTGTCAGTAATGCTTTGCAATTAAAAGGAAGGGTGGCAGTGGCTGTAAAGGAGACCAGCCCATTGCGTGTCATGGGTTGGGAGGAGGGGGGAGGGTTGTAAGGGTAGATGGGCACTGGGGGGTGGGGAGAGTGTTTCATTGGTGTTTATATGCCGGCAGGCAACAATGTTAGAGTGAAAGTTGATTTTGTTCGTGATGTTTTGATGTATTATTTGCGGGGTTTACCTTCCATAACTGTACTTGGGGGTGATTGGAACTGTGTGATTAGGTATGGGGATGTGTCGCCGAGGGGGGCGGGATGTGTCTTGGGTGCTCTACGGGATGTGTTAAGGGATGTAGGAGTTGTAGATGTGATGGGGAGGGGGGAGTATGGGGTGGAGCACACGTTCATTCCTGGGAATTATGAGGCGAGGTTAGATAGGATATATGTGATGCAGGGGATTGGTGTGGAGAGGGTGAGGGCTTTCGATGTCGGTTTTTCGGATCACAGGGCGGTGATAGCTGATCTGCTGGTGGATGGTATAGTACGCATATATGCTGGGTATTGGAAATTGAATGTGAGGCTTCTGCAGGATGGGGATGACGGCTCTTCCTTTGAGGAATGGTGGAGACATTTCTGGGATGGTAGGGATGGTGAGATGGATTTGCTTGACTGGTGGGAGATGCGGGCTAAGACAAGAATCGCAGAGTTTTTCAGGATACGTGGAAGGGAACAGGCACAGTGGAGATATGGTTTGCAAAACTACCTGGAGGGACAGCTGAATGCTGTTTACGACGGGGGGGGGGTAAGGAAGGTATGCGAGGGGATGTGGATGGTTTAAGGAGTAGGATTGAAGAGTTACATAATGAAAGGTTTAACGCCATTAGAGTTAGGGCAGGGTTAGAGGTGGTGTTAAAGGGTGATCGACGATGAGGTTATGTCCTGAGAAAATTTAGGGAAAGGCAGATAGTGACTACCATAGCGCATCTAGTGGTCGCTGATGGGGGGAGGGGGGGTTATGTGGTGGGTCAAGGCCTTACCGATACGGATGACATTAGCGTTTATGCTGATTATTGGTTTAGGGAGAAATGGAGGAGGAACAAGGAAGTTGCCAGTGAGGAGGTATTTGGGGTTATGCAGAGTATTGGGACAACAGGAACAGGAAATGCTGAGGGTAGTATTAGTGAGGAGGAGGTGGGGGAGGCGGTTTACGGGATGAGTCAGGGTAAGACGCCGGGCACTGATGGAATACCGAATGATTTTTATAGAGTTTATTGGGAATGCATTAGGTATGGTTTAGTGGAGGTCTTGAATTATATGTGGAGCAGTGGGAGGATGGGGAAGACACAGAAAACCGGGATCGTTGTGTTGGTGCCGAAGAAGAAGGAAGGGAAAGTACTGAGTGATTATAGAGCGATATCCTTAATGTGTGCAGATTATAAAATTTATGCTAAAATTCTGGGCAATAGACTGAAGAAGGTTCTAGGATCAGTGATACATGGGGGACAGTTTGGCATCCCGGGAAGAAGTATGAGGGATGGGCATAGTCACATAAGGGATTTTATTGAGAGCTGCACCGGAGGGGGAATACTCGGTTTAGATTGGGCTAGTGCGTATGATTGTATGAATAGGGATTTTATAAAAGTTTGTTTGGAAAAGTTGGGTTGGGGGGGAGGGTGGTGAGATGGGTGCAAACTTTGTATGAGGGAGCGGTTATTAGGGTACAGGTTAATGGTAAGTTGGGGGACCCAGTACTGATGGAGAGAGGTTTGAGGCAGGGTTGTCCACTCTCTCAGTTATTGTTTGCCTGCGTACAGAATCCATTTTATGGGCTAGTGGATGAGGTGATGAATGGACAGGGGATAATGGGGGGTGGGCAGGGGGGTATTGTTGGGTATGTAGATGATACTACAGTTCTGGTAATGCATGAGGAAGATCTAAGGAAAGTTGGTGGAGTCATTCAGATATTTGGGGATGCTACGGGTATGAGAGTTAATTTAATGAAGTCGAGACTATTAGAGGTGGGGGATTGGATAGGCGGGAGCTTGGGGGAGGGGTTGGGATGGTCAGTAGTGGACAGAATTAGGGTTTGTGGAGTATGGTACATGGCGGAAGTGCAGGATAGTAGGAAGATAAATTCGGAATTAGTTACGAGCAGGGTTTTGGGTAGGCTTGGAGGCTTAAGGGCTAGGGACGTAACATTACAGCAGAGAGTTTTAGTGGTCAACTCTCTGGTTTACAGTAAGGTGTGGGGAGTGGCTGAGGTGTTCCCTTTAAGAGCACAGGATATTGCAGAAATCCAGAGGAAGGTTCTAAGGTATGTGTGGGGGTTTGGGAGGACATGGTTGAGCAAGGACGTGGTGATGACGGATGTGAGACGTGGGGGTCTTGGCCTGATGGCATTGGGTCATAGAGTAATGGCTTTATATATTAAACAAAGATATATCCGGACTGGGGGGAACCGGGGAGTCAGGGTAGGTAGGGTAATGGAGGATGCACAAAGATGGTGGTGTGGAAGGGATTTGAGGTATTTTGAAGACATGTTGAGGGTTTTATTGAATGTAGAACAGGTGTCCAAATTAAAGGTCAAACGGATGGTGGGTGCTGTGGTGGGTACGGGTGTCTTACAGGGGCTTGCTGTATATCCAACATGACTGGACGAGCATATGGAGGAAGTTTGGCTTGCTTAGAATACCAGCGGGGGTACGGGAGTTAGTATATCGTTTTCTAATGGGAATTTTAGCCTCTAGGGATGTGTTGTGTAAAATGGGTCTTGTAAGAGAGGACTCATGCTTGCACTGTGGGGACACCGAAACGGCTTTTCATGCGGTATTTTTTTGTCCCTCTTTGGAGGGTGTGAGGTTATGGATGGTGAGCGTTATCAGACTTTTTTTTTTTTTTTGGGGGGGGGGGGAAATGGCCATTCCTAAGGGCTTTAATGTTGGATGTAACTGGGGTGCCGGGTGATGTGGGTAGGGCTTTAATGTATGTCATGACGGATTATTTACATGTATCTTGGGGGATGAGGGAGGTTCGGGGAGAGTTGAGAATAAAAGCGTTAGCAGCGAGATTTTATAGAACGATGTGTAGGAATAGGCAAGTCTATGGGGGGCGGTGGGTAATTAGCTTTTCGGAGGGTTACCGGAATCTCACTGTGGGGGGCCTCCTCCTCATGAACCCAGGGGGCGGGCAAAGGGTTGGTCTCCTACCGGGGGATGCATGAGGGTAGGTTGGTTTAAGCTCCTTTGTTGTGTGGATGGTGGGAGGGCTATGAATGGAGTGGGAAGGAGATACTTGATGAATTTGGAAACCTATGGTTATGTTCACTGCATACAGGATAATCTTTAAACCATGATAACTAAATCTTGGGATCTCGGGTTTAGCGCAGAATGATCTTAATTTTGCACCCAAGTTAAACTTAATCGTTGTTCAACTTATGTTTGTGAGGTGCTGTGACCCTGCATAGTTGCTTTGTGGTAGAAAATTTCTGCTTTTCGGTATAAAAGTTAGTGGTTGGTTAATAGCAGGAATCCGGTGTTAACTACAGTTTTGGGTTGCATTTAACCCAGGTACATTTCATTGCTGTCAACAAAATTTGAATTGTTACTTAGGTTCGCTGTGTTTATTCATGAATTCATGATCTTTGTAGCGTCAGGCTTCGTCAATTTTATTATCACATAAATGGCATCTTTCTCTAGTGTACCTAACCATGTATGTGTGCGCGTTGTAATGACATATGAATATTATGATGAATTTTTTTTTATATTTTATTTAAAAAACACAATACACATATACATATATGCTATTCATACGTCACATAACCAAAGACATGTTAACCATTAAATACTATAAAACAAATCAAATCCACGTACTTAAATAACACTATAGCTGAAGCCATATTACCACCAGCTACACATCCAACAACATGTCCTACAAAACTCCTCCTCTTACAATAATTAATAAAGCCAGTGCAGACAAAAATTATTTACATGCACCGTTCTAAGAAATACCTTAAGGATCCTAACAATTAGGGTTATACCCTCACCTCATTAAACCCTCATGAGTATTTACCAAAAGTTGGTAATGCAAAAACAAAACAAATCACAAAAATATAAAAGTACATAGGCAAACAAATATGGACATTACATTGCTATACACACCTGTATAAGCGGAAGGATATACACCCACAATTTTTAATATCAATAATAATAAAGCATCAACCATGAACTTCAAACTGTCATTACATTGCATAACATGGAGTTTACTCGTAAAATATAAGAGAATACATTACATGCTGGCTCCGTTTAGAAAATAGCTTATATAAGTATTAAATATAATCCCAGACTAGAATTATCATATTGAAACATTCCTCTACAACTAACTAAATCCTGGCTTAAGATCAAACTTGCATAAAATTCTATCCCTATCTGACACACAAATTAAACATCCTTGACATTGTAAATTCACTACATGAATGTGTGAAAAGTATTACAAACTTCTTCTATATAGGAGTACAATTTGAAAGGAAATTACTTTTTTATCATGAAAGTGTTTAAAACTACAAATAAACAAACATCATCCTATACTAACGTACTCTTGACGTACAGTGTTTCCTTGCTTTATTTTAATTTTTTAACACATCTCATATCAATAAAGAGGCAGTACTGGCAGTACCATTTTTGTACATGTTTAGTACTGCCTGACATAAAACACCATAACAGCTGCGTAAGCCACCTATCCTTGACAATGAGTGCAATAATATCCCCAAACCAAAAAATGTAATTGTATGACGTTCCAGGTGTTATTGAATGAAACCATGGTACTGAACGCAAATCCAAATAAACCTCAGGAACATAACCAGTTCACGAATGTACGCACTCACTAGCTCACTCTCTCATCACCTTCCACACTACTTGCACAACCTTACACCGCCCCCCTCACATTAAAGGAGACCCGTCCCTTGCCCCCCCCCCCCCTGTTCCCTGAGAAGTTGTGCTACAGTGAGATTACGATAACCTACCGAAAAACTTGATTCCCATCTTCCCCCATATATTAATCTATTCCTACACCTTGTCCTAAAGAACCTTGCTGCTAACACTTTTATCCTCAACTGCCCTGTAATCTGCCTCATACCCCAAGAAACGTGCAAATAATCTGCCATAACATACATCAAAGCCCTCCCCACGTCACTTTCAACCCCACTAACATCCATCGACAAAGACCTTAGAAAAGACCAACTCCCCCCCCCCCCCAACAACCTAATAACCCCCGCCATCCAGACTCTCACCATGCCCAAAGATGAACAAAAATATACCACATGATAGGCAGTTTCCTCCTCCCCACAGAATAAACATGTTGCCTCTCTCACCAACCCCATCTTATGCAACATGTGCTTAGATGCAACCACACCCATGAGAAAACGGTATACCATCTCCCTAACCCGTGCTGGTATCCTAATCTTCCTGAACTCCCCCCATATGACCCTCCAGTTATACATGGGGTATACTGCGACCCCCTGCAATACACCCCTTCCCCACACCACACCCACCACCGTGTTTACCTTCAAACTTTTAACCTGCCCCACTGTCAACATGAATCTTATTACATCTTCACACTTTCTCAAATCCCTACCACACCACCAGTTTCTAGCATCCCTCATCACCCTATCCACCCTAACACCCCTCTCCCCCCCCCACTCTTAGATACCTCTGCTTGATATATATTGCCATTACCCTAGGCCCTAAGGCCAACAATCCTAGACCCCCCCGTTTCACCTCCGTCATGACCACATCCTTGGACAACCAGGCCCTCCCAAACCCCCACACAAACCTCAACACCCTCCTCTGTATTTCCTGTATATCCTGCACCCTCAAAGGGAACACCTCCGCCACACCCCAGACCTTACTATACACCACCGAGTTAATTACCAACGCCCTCTGCTGTAACGCCACTTCACTGACCCTCAAACCTTTTAACTTACCTATAACCCTATTCGTGACTGTTTCTGAGTTAAGCCTCATACATTCCTGCAACTGCTTCATATACCATATCCCACACACCCTAATTCTGTCACAAATCATCCATCCCATCTCCTCCCCCAATCTCCCCCCAACCCATGTTCCTACTTCCAATAACCTAGACTTTGCTAAATTAACTGCCATTCCTGAAAGCTTCCCAAAACTCCTTATCACCTCACCCACCCTTCTTAAAGCCTCCCCACTCGTAACTAACACAGTTGTGTCATCTACATAACCTACTATTCCCCCCAGTCTTCCCCCCCCTACCCCCTGCAATTCTGCCTCCACAGCCTCAAAGAAAGGATGTTGCACACATGCAAAGAGCAACTGCGACAGCGGGCAACCCTGCCTTAATCCCTGTTCCATCATCACCTCCCCCCCCAGCTTACCATTAACCTGCACCCTCATGACAGCCCCCTCATACAGAGTGCGCACCCACCTCACTACCCCCCCTCCAAAACCCAATTTCTCCAAACAACCCCACAAAAAGTCCCTCTTCACAGTCATAGGCCTGAGCCCAATCCAATCCAAGGACGCCCCCTCCCTGGCAGTTCTCTATAAAATCCCTTATCACACTGTGGCCATTCTTCATAGTCCGTCCCGGTATCCCATACTGCCCCTCATGTACTCTACTCCCAATTACCTTCTTTAATCTGTTACCCAATACCTTCGCAAAAATTTTGTAATCCGTACACATTAACGACAACGGACGATAATCTCCCAAACCCTTCTCCTCTCCCCCCTTCTTTGGCACCAAAACAACAACCCCAGTTCTCTGTGTTTTCGCCATTCTACCACTTTTCATCATATAATTCAAAACCGCCACTGGAGTTTACCTGGAGTTTACCTGGAGAGAGTTCCGGGGGTCAACGCCCCCGCGGCCCGGTCTGAGACCAGGCCTCCTGGTGGATCAGAGCCTGATCAACCAGGCTGTTGCTGCTGGCTGCACGCAAACCAACATACGAGCCACAGCCCGGCTGATCCGGAACTGACTTTAGGTGCTTGTCAAGTGCCAGCTTGAAGACTGCCAGGGGTCTGTTGGTAATCCCCCTTATGTGTGCTGGGAGGCAGTTGAACAGTCTCGGGCCCCTGACACTTATTGTATGGTCTCTTAACGTGCTAGTGACACCCCTGCTTTTCATTGGGGGGATGGTGCATCGTCTGCCAAGTCTTTTGCTTTCGTAGTGGGTGATTTTCGTGTGCAAGTTCGGTACTAGTCCCTCTAGGATTTTCCAGGTGTATATAATCATGTATCTCTCCCTCCTGCGTTCCAGGGAATACAGGTTTAGGAACCTCAAGCGCTCCCAATAATTGAGGTGTTTTATCTCCGTTATGCGCGCCGTGAAAGTTCTCTGTACATTTTCTAGGTCGGCAATTTCACCTGCCTTGAAAGGTGCTGTTAGTGTGCAGCAATATTCCAGCCTAGATAGAACAAGTGACCTGAAGAGTGTCATCATGGGCTTGGCCTCCCTAGTTTTGAAGGTTCTCATTATCCATCCTGTCATTTTTCTAGCAGATGCGATTGATACAATGTTATGGTCCTTGAAGGTGAGATCCTCCGACATGATCACTCCCAGGTCTTTGACGTTGGTGTTTCGCTCTATTTTGTGGCCAGAATTTGTTTTGTACTCTGATGAAGATTTAATTTCCTCATGTTTACCATATCTGAGTAATTGAAATTTCTCATCGTTGAACTTCATATTGTTTTCTGCAGCCCACTGAAAGATTTGGTTGATGTCTGCCTGGAGCTTTGCAGTGTCTGCAATGGAAGACACTGTCATGCAGATTCGGGTGTCATCTGCAAAGGAAGACACGGTGCTGTGGCTGACATCCTTGTCTATGTCGGATATAAGGATGAGGAACAAGATGGGAGCGAGTACTGTCCCTTGTGGAACAGAGCTTTTCACCGTAGCTGCCTCGGACTTTACTCTGTTGACGACTACTCTCTGTGTTCTGTTAGTGAGGAAATTATAGATCCATCGACCGACTTTTCCTGTTATTCCTTTAGCACGCATTTTGTGCGCTATTACGCCATGGTCACACTTGTCGAAGGCTTTTGCAAAGTCTGTATATATTACATCTGCATTCTTTTTGTCTTCTAGTGCATTTAGGACCTTGTCGTAGTGGTCCAATAGTTGAGACAGACAGGAGCGACCTGTTCTAAACCCATGTTGCCCTGGGTTGTGTAACTGATGGGTTTCTAGATGCGTGGTGATCTTGCTTCTTAGGACCCTTTCAAAGATTTTTATGATATGGGATGTTAGTGCTATTGGTCTGTAGTTCTTTGCTGTTGCTTTACTGCCCCCTTTGTGGAGTGGGGCTATGTCTGTTGTTTTTAGTAACTGTGGGACGACCCCCGTGTCCATGCTCCCTCTCCATAGGATGGAAAAGGCTCGTGATAGGGGCTTCTTGCAGTTCTTGATGAACACAGAGTTCCACGAGTCTGGCCCTGGGGCAGAGTGCATGGGCATGTCATTTATCGCCTGTTCGAAGTCATTTGGCGTCAGGATAACATCGGATAGGCTTGTGTTAATCAAATTTTGTGGCTCTCTCATAAAAAATTCATTTTGATCTTCGACTCTCAGTCTGGTTAGCGGCTTGCTAAAAACTGAGTCATATTGGGACTTGAGTAGCTCACTCATTTCCTTGCTGTCATCTGTGTAGGACCCATCTTGTTTAAGTAGGGGCCCAATACTGGACGTTGTTCTCGACTTTGATTTGGCATAGGAGAAGAAATACTTTGGGTTTCTTTCGATTTCATTTATGGCTTTTAGTTCTTCCCGCGATTCCTGACTCCTAAAGGATTCTTTTAGCTTAAGTTCGATGCTTGCTATTTCTCTGACCAGTGTCTCCCTACGCATTTCAGATATATTGACCTCTTTTAGCCGCTCTGTTATTCTTTTCCGTCGCCTGTAAAGGGAGCGCCTGTCTCTTTCTGTTTTACATCTACTCCTCCTTTTTCTTAGAGGAATAAGCCTTGTGCATACATCGAGTGCTACCGAGTTAATCTGTTCTAGGCATAAGTTGGGGTCTGTGTTGCTTAGTATATCTTCCCAGCTTATATCGGTTAGGACTTGGTTTACTTGGTCCCACTTTATGTTTTTGTTATTGAAGTTGAATTTGGTGAATGCTCCCTCGTGACTAATCTCATTATGTCGGTCTGGGGCTCCGCGCATACATGACTGAACCTCAATTATGTTGTGATCTGAGTATATTGTTTTTGATATGGTGATATTTCTTATCAGATCATCATTGTTAGTGAAGATGAGGTCTAGTGTATTCTCCAGTCTAGTAGGCTCCATTATTTGCTGGTTTAAATTGAATTTTGTGCAGAGATTTAAAAGCTCGCGTGAGTGAGTTTTCATCAGAGCTGCCTCCTGGTGTTATTACTGCAACAATATTATTTGCTATATTCCTCCATTTTAGGTGCCTTAAGTTGAAATCCCCCAGGAGCAAGATGTTGGGTGCAGGAGCTGGAAGGTTTTCCAGACAGTGGTCAATTTTTAACAGCTGTTCCTGGAATTGCTGGGATGTTGCATCCGGAGGCTTGTAGACTATCACAATGACTAGGTTTTGGTTCTCGACCTTTACTGCTAAAACTTCCACTACATCATTTGAGGCATTTAGCAGTTCTGTGCAAACAAGTGACTCTGCAATGTACAGGCCAACCCCCCCCTTTTGCCTGTTCACTCTGTCACATCTGTATAGGTTGTAACCTGGGATCCATATTTCGTTGTCCAAGTGATCCTTTATGTGGGTCTCAGTGAAAGCCGCGAACATTGCCTTTGCCTCTGCAAACAGTCCACGGATGAAAGGTATTTTGTTGTTTGTTGCTGGCTTTAGACCCTGTATATTTGCAAAGAAGAATGTTATCGGACTGGTGGTATTGTTGGTACTGGGCACTCCCTGAGATCCTCCCAATGTGCTCTGTAAAAATCATTAGATAACCCATCTATTCCCGGTGCCTTCCCCTGACTCAACCCATTCACCACCTCCCCCACCTCTGCCCCCGTAATGCCTCCCTCCAACAAAACCCAATCCCCCTGCCCCACACCCTGCTGAACCCCTATAGCTCTAAATGATTCTAACCCAACCACCCCTCCCCTTCTCTTCCATTTCTCCGTAAACCAAAAATCAGCATACCTACTGATAAACTCTGTGTCAGAGAGACCCTGTCCCTGCACATAACCCTCCCCTCCCTCCACGACAATATGTGCCACCGTATTCCTCAACTGTCTGTCTTTGAATTTTCGGAGTACATACCCGGTTGGTCTATCACCCTTTAGTACATCCTCCAATCCTGCCCTAACCCTGAGTGCATCAAAACGTTCATTATGCATCTCCACTAAACGACTTCTAAGTTCCCCCATAACTCCTCCCACACCCTCCCTACCCCCCCATAACAATCATTCAACTGGCCCTCTAAATAATTCTGCAATCCAAACCTCCATCGTGCCCGTTCCCTGCCCCTCTTCTTAAAAAATCCCGCAATCTGCACCTTTGCCTGCAACTCCCACCAATCTAGCAAATCCACCTCCTCATCCCTAGCCTCCCAAAACCCTTTCCACCATGTCTGAAAGGACCAACCTTGATCTTCCTCCTGTAAAAGCCTCACATTTAATTTCCAGTAACTCTGAAAGATTCTCGGAATGCCATCCACCCGAAGGTCAGCCAACACTGCTCTGTGGTCAGATAAACCCACGTCTACTGTTCTAACCCTCTCCACTCCTATCCCCTGCCTCACATAAATCCTATCCAACCTTGCCTCATAACTCCCCTGTACATAGGTGTGCTCGACCTGAAACCCCCCCCTGCCGACCACATCTACAACCCCGACATCACGCAATGCATCCCGTAAGACACCCAACACGCACCCCGCCCCCCTAGGTATGACGTCTGCATGCCTAATCACACAATTCCAATCACCTCCAATTATCGCAATAGCAGGTAAACCCCTGAGATAGTATAACAATACATCCCGAACAAAGTCTGTTTTTATCCGCACGTTACCAATCGCTGGCATATAAACTCCCACAAAACATACCCTGCTCTCCCCCCACCACCCATCCACCCGAACAACCCTCCCCCCTCCCCCCTCCTCCCACCCCATGACTCGCAATGGACTGGTCTCCTTTACTAAAACAGCCACTCCTCCCTTTAAAAGCATTGCCATGCTTACAAACAACTTATAGCCTCTCAATCGCAACTCACTACCTGACTTATGGTTATGCTCCTGTAAGAAACAAACATCCACGTCATACCTTTTGAGGAACCACTCCAACCATACCCTTTTTACTTCAGTCTTTAGGCCATTAGCATTTAACGTTAAACACCTGAATGGTCAAGGAAAGGCGGCTTACCTCTGTGCCGCTGTGGCTTGCTTACACTCCCCTTCAAGCTGCTCACACTTTCCTTATTACATTTTTTAATAAGACCCCCTACCCCCCCTTGTCTCTCCCCCCCCGATTTTTCCTGTACTCCCCCCCCTGTAGGGGATTTGCGAACCACCTCTGCCCATGCCTTCTTACCTGGTCTTTGCCCAGGCGTTAAAACGTCATCTAATTCAGTCAACCCCACTGGCCGCTTCCTAGAGCTGCCTCCCACAGCCATCTCTTCCTCAGGTACATCCTCCCTGTGCACCTCTGCCACAACAAGTGTATCCTTTCTATTATTCCCTGCTACTTCCGTCTTCTCTCTCTGCCCTTGCAATTGCTGCTTTTCACTGGTCCGTCCACCCATGTCCTCTCCAACCAAAGCCTCCTCCAAGAATTCCTGGAGCACTGACTCCAAGGACACCTCCTGTGTCGACTCCACCACTTCCGCCACCACCACAGGCGTTGGAGTAGGATCTCCATCCTCCACCGGGAGAGTGACACACGTCCCCATCTGTTCACCCTCCTTCTCCACCTCCTCACTCCATAGAGGAGTCCCAGACTTCGCCGCCTCCACCACACTCGCTTGCTGGACCTCCTCTACCGGGGCTGACACCCCTGGGGCAACTCTGCGTGCACATTGCGCCGCTATATGGTCATAAGAGCCACAAAGACGACACGTTCTCCTCTGCCCCACATACGAGACATATACCTGATTTCTGGTACCCGTCAACATGACATACGAAGGTATAGGCGTCTTCAAGGTCATCTTGATGTTGTATGACCCTTCCGGGAGGCCCTCATATGGTCCATCCCGCCATACCCCTCCTCTAGCTTCATGAATGACTCCATATTTTCTAAAAACTTCCACTATACTAAACTTAGTTGCCTCAAAGGGTACATTCCTCACTCGTACCCACGTGTAGTAAGTAGACACGTCATGCATGCATACATCCAACGTCGAGTTGAGGCACATTCGGCGTTCCTGATACTCCTCCACCACACTGCTGTAGTAACTAGTCCTCAGGAACTTCACAAAAACTCGTCTCATCCCATTAAGAGCCACACCATACAGCTCCTCATTAGGGATTCCATATAAATCCCTAATAATCGCAGGAAGAAGGACGTTCGTCGAATCAGGGCTCAGAGAACCCTTCAACAGCTCAATGCAGACTGTATTAATTCTCCTGCCGGTGTACTCCGCCATGTCTGAACAGTGAAAATGCGCAGTAACCAGGTGTAGTAGGAGCTACTGCGCAGTGCGTCCGCACGGCCCAACAGCGATGCGAACAATGATGAATGATGAATTGTGAGGTATTGGTTAGGAGTGAGCAATTTTATTGTGCAATGTCCATAATGGGGATTGAGTAAGATTCGTCAACCGGTTTTGTTCTTTAGTGTTATTGCGGAAAAAATAAGGACGGAACACGTATGAACCTGTATGTCAATATTTTAATTATATGACTATTGTATGTGCATGATGAATTTTTATTCCCATGATAATGTTCAGTATTATATCATTGTATTCTGTACTGGTATTGATGTCCTACCTGGGACCCAAGGCCATGTACACTTGCTGACATATTAATGTATATTGTTTTTGATGGACGTACAGTATAACCCTGTGTAACCCTGTAATTAGGATAGGTGGTGAGAGATAAAAGGAAAAAGGGGGGGAGGTAGCATGCGCCTGCACGAAGTTGTAAGTGCGGCGAGTCTCTCGGCAATGAGATTATAATTATATGAAGGATTAGGAGCTAATTAATTAATTTTTATTTTATCTTTTAGACTGTTTTAAAAAAAAATTTTAGAGTTTTTTTGTTAGTCATGCGGATGTTGTAGCACTTATATATGTCTTCATATTTTGTGATTTGAGTCACTCGTGTATGATATACAAGTATATTGTATACTGAGGGGTTATAAATACAAAATACAAAAATTCGGGGATGAATAGCTACAGAATGTTTTGGTGTATTAAATGCTAATATTACAATATAAATTGAGAGGCCAAAGCATTAGTGCACATAGAAAGTTTTGTATATACAGTCATATGAGTTAAGGGCACGTAAGTAGGGTAGGATAGTAGTAATTTTTGATGTATGGTATTTGTTAATTATAAGGAATTTTTGTTTTCTTTGTAAATGTTTCATGTTTTGTGATCACGTCAATTGTGTGATATACATGTCTACTGTATCCTGTGTTTTTAAATAAAATATAAAAAAAAAAATAGGCTACAGATTATTAAAAGCAGTCGAGTGTTTTTATGTTGATGTAGTAGAGGGAAGAATTTCCCGGTGAAAGTAGGCTTTAAATAAGTATGTGATGTCACCATGTTTAGCATTTACAGATGGAGTTGTAATAGGATGTTGGGAAAAGTTATGGTTTAAAAGACGAATATAATACAAAGTGGGAGTTAGTTTCAATTGCTTTTTGCCTATGACTTTTGTGAGAGATTCTGAAGAGAAGCTGTAAAGGTTGGTAGACGAAATTAAAAGTAAACATAGGAAACAAGAAGATAATGAGCAACAACAAAATAGGCAATAAAATATTGAATATCAAACTGGAGGAAGGTAGTAAGGAGGAAGTAAAGGTTTAGATATTTGTGAGTGGACTTGGTAGCATATGGGTCTATGAAAGACTGGGTGAACTAGAAATGAGAGGAAAAACGTATGTGGTGCATTGAGGCATCTATGGAGACCAAGAACTTTATCCATGATAGAAAAGAAAAAATAATGTACCAAAGTATAGGGGAACCAACACTATTGTATGGTTGTGAGGCATGGATTTTGAATGTTTCAACGAGGAGACTGGAGGCAGTAGAAATGTTATGTTTGGGAGCATGTGTGGTGTGTATACTATGCAGAGAATTCTCAGCCTTGAAATTAGGTGTTGGGTTACCATAAGTATTACTGAAAGGGGTAGATGAGGGGTTGAGGTGGTTAGGACCTAGAAAGGATGAAGCATAATAGGATGACTAGGAGGGTAAAATGATCTTAGAGGAAAGGCGGGGCAGTCGTCGTCCCAGCAAGAAATAGATGGATATCGGGAGTGGGAGAACGTGTTAGATGGGAGTGGAGGAAAGTGCTTTTTATGAACTGACATGGTGTATGAGTACTTTTATCAAAGAGTACGTATGGTTCATTTGTCATCTGTCAACGTCCTCACTGAATGCTCCCCCCCCCCGATAGTGCCACCAACAGATTTTATGGTTTATTAAACGAAACTAGATTACTGAGCCGAATTTAATCATATCACACGTCGCACACCTTCACCTGTTGGTTCCCTCGCCGTCACACCTCTGGCGTCAGGCGCTACATGACCCGTGCGAGTTCAACGCTTTTTTATTACTTTAATAAAAATGACAACTAATAAAACAGTTGGAGTAACAGCAGCCGCTGCTACAAAAAATCTTACCCAAATTCTGTAATGATGAATTGGTCAATATCGGCTGTGTTGGTGTAGAGATCGTACCGAGCCACGAGGTACAGTGCCACCCGCTCCACGTTGGCACTGATCTGCACTCCAGACACCTCACTCGTCGCCTTCACCACCGCGTCGTACTCCATCTGCACCAGGGACGGATACTTAGTGGATGCGTTAAGTGTGTAAAATGAGACTTTAGGACTGCTTTTGTTTATATAACGCCTCTTCTGATATTCAGTAATATGTGATGAGGTGAATGGCCCCCACGGATTTAAGACTTTTGTACTAATTACTATTAATTTGATAGGGAAATTTGTTAAGGCAAAAATTAAAGAACAATGTTAATGAACACGTTATCAATTATGAATGGAAATACTATAAGTACAAGAAACTCAAGATCTAACAACGTCGTTAGCAGATGTAACATTCGAGTGAACACGACCTGAGTTACACCAGGTCTTTGGTACTCCTAGAAGTTGGTTTAAAAAGACACGTAAGCAAACACTATGACATTTATTAGAAAACGTTTCGGTCCTGGGACCTTGATCTCTTATGTCATAGTGTTTGCTTACGTGTCTTTCTAAACCAACTTGTCGGTATTTATTACCAAGGTTTATACCACTCCTAGAAGTGAAAACTTATCAACATAGACGGGGGGGGATGGGGGGGGTGAAAGGTATTCAGGCTTAATTCAGGGAACTGGAACACAGATCCAATTCCCTAGATCAAGAGCCCCTCACCAGCGTCAAGGAACCTCCCTTGAGGGGCCATTTATATACAGTACTTGGACGTGTCCTTGGTAGTAAGTACAATCCCTTATTTTAACTTTTAATCTCTGTTCAATAAAGGAGAGGTGCCCTTATGCTGAAGACATTGCCTTACTCTACCACACATCACACCTGATCATCTTGCAATCCCCAGCTGCTGTATGACCCCTACGGGTTCAGAGCTTACCAATACAATAATTTTCTTCCTTTTCACTGTAAATATTATAATTAAAACTAAACGCTAAACCCACCAGGGTCACACAGCTCTCCTCACTGTAAATAATGACGCAGCTATTTTAATTTTAAAGAGAAAGTCATAAGTTCTCAGCCCATGATTGACTTCACAAGAATAATCTTTGTAAAACCTTGTTAGCCCATACGGATTTAGCTGTATTTTTTATAATAAGAGTCATCAGCACAATTAAGAGTCCGTCTTCTGGTCGTTAGGTACAAGTATGAACATCCAGGAATCATTATAGCTCTGTAACTTATCAACGGGGAAATTATTGGACCTACTGACGTGT
Organism: Cherax quadricarinatus; assembly: GCF_038502225.1. Lineage (NCBI taxonomy): Eukaryota > Metazoa > Arthropoda > Malacostraca > Decapoda > Parastacidae > Cherax > Cherax quadricarinatus. The sequence goes on along the minus strand of NC_091346.1, from coordinate 26,241,512 downwards.
TTACCCAAAAATTTATAGTTCAAACCTGTTAAGCCTAACTAAAAATCCTAACTATAAAAATAGAAACCGTCACAGTACTGCCGTAAGATCTGCTACGACCAAGTGAACTACCGCCCAGGGGGAAAAAAATAGACCCGCACTCTGGGGCAATCATCAAAAACTGTACAGCCAAGAGCTGCCTCTAGAGGATGTAAAACTACCACCAGGACAAACCTCTTGGGACTATAAACTGCCGCCGGGGATTAAAATATTATCACAAGATTTAGTTTAAAATCAACACTTACTACCAGGGACTATAAACTACTATTAATGTAATTAAATGAAATTAACACCAATAATCAATATCCAGTGGCCAGATGTTTGAACATAATACACGTCTTAAGGTTTCCCCCTGAACAGTCTTAATTACAAGCACCATCACTCGGTTATGTAGCTACAAGCCATCCTACACATTCTTCACGCTACTAAACTCCACTATTAACCTCTGCTCACTCGTCCATCCACCACTTCCCCGTACACTAACCTGGAGGTTCTCGACAGCAACGTTGGCGTAGAGGAAGACCCAGTCTGCAACTTTGTCGATCGTGGCTAAGCCGTCTCTGTGCATAGTAGAGAGACCTGACAGCTGCCCACCATACAGCGCTGCCGTCCCCTGTGACACAACCAAACACTCAACTCTCCTCCATGATGCTATAATGAATTATTCTATAGAATATTTTCGTTTTATCTTCACTCTAGCATACAAAGAGTACATGTTACATTGGATTATTGCTAAATAATTTGTTTCATAGAAATTTTGCTGCATGCGAACCAGCGCACTAGTCATTAAACACAGACTATCATTATCCCTCCTATCATTTTTCATGACTAATGCAAAATTTTTGTGCGTATAATCATCACCAATCATCAGTCATCATCAGCGTCATCATGAAATAAATTATTTAACCAAAATGATGATAATTAGTTATAATAATAATAACCAAGGCACTGTAATATATGAGTGTAGCTGTTTAAGGAGCTCCTCCTTGGACAGCTACACTCATCCTGTGAGTAACAACAATACATTTTAACCCAAATAAGTTACAAGGAATTGATGTCAACTCCAAATACACGTATAACTGCCTTTGCTATTAAGAGTCTGCGTACCTACTTGAATAAATACTTTCAGAAAATCCCATTAACTAATTGCAGCAAATCCGTCACCCCTACACGGCTGTAGTGTTTTACTGAATACAAATACATAAATAAATACCAGCCCAAAGTTGAGTGTAGCGTTGGGCACTGGACCGGGATCCATGCCACTGGAGACGATGTGGGAGTCGACACTTTCCATCACTAGATCCACGAACCCGTTACCATTACCTATATCCTTCTCTTTTCTAGAGATTGCGGCGTGTCATGTCAAACACAGAGCAGAGCAGAGCACGCGAACAGGATACGGCAGGACGGGTCAGTTCGTGCGCATGAAGCAGCAGGGTATATCAAGCCAGTTAGAAAAAATGGGAAGAGAAGGTCAGGGGGCGGAGGGACGGGATAGAGCAGGGATAATTAAAGGAAAATCAATTCAGTTTAGGTATTGTCAATAAGAATGAACCAAAGTATGATAAAGTCAATTCACCTACGGTAATAAGGACGACTTCGTTATTCTTCAAAGTTGAGGCTAATTATATATCAGAATAACAACAACGGACATAAAAGCTGTTTGATTCGTTATGCTTACTTAGGTAAATGTAACATCCCATGCTCGTGGCTCAAGCAGTAGCGCCTTCGGCTAATAACTGAGACACCGGCATACGATCCCGGCACAATGGGAAACTTTGGGCATAATTCCTTACACCTGTTGCCTCTGTTCACCTAGCAGTAATTAGGTACCTGGGTATTAAATGACTGTTGTGGGTTGCATTCCATGGAGGGTGTTAGTGTACCTTAGACAGGGCTGGGTTTTCAAATGAGTTGAGGTAGAGCAACAACTCTTCTCCTGCAAATTTAACTGTGTAAATAGGAAAAACTTACGTCTGGGTCAGAGTAATGATGTCAGATATGGATATATTCTTGAGAATGTCGTTGATGCCGTTCTCCAAGGCGCTGGTAAGGATGGGGTCGATCACACCCCAGACTGCATCAAAAACGACAGGCGCTGGAAGGGAAAGAGTTAGTGATCAGGGAAAGGAAGATGGGAAGTAAGAAGAAGTAGAGAACGTACAAGTGTTTAACGAAAACTGATAACATAAACTCTTTTGATCTTGGCCAAGAATAATGAACTACTTCACGAGGGCTACAGTGTCTTTCTGGACAGATGAGATCAGAATGATAAAGCGAAGATTTTTCCGTACTCTTCATCCTGTCACTGTCGGCATGAAACTTAAAAAATAAAACATAATTCAATGATAAACTGTGCATAGAAATTTAAGAGAAAAGAAACGTTTTAAACATAAAGTTAATATTCCTGCTACTACTTGCACTATTCCTAATATTATTGTTAATACACTCATTTAATATTAACACTGTCACCCCTTAGAACTATTATTGCTACAATCACTATTAATTCACTATGTCATACCTAGTATTAAAACTATGCATAGAGCCTGCCTTCCCTACCTCTCTGTCCGATGTTACTCCACACTCTGACTACCATGAAGCTGACGAAGCACTTTTTGACATCAGTGTGATTCATCTGTGTTTTTAATTTTCAACTGTACTCTGTAATATTCGTTACCCGTCTCAAGAAGTCTATCCCTCTCCACGCCATCAAGTCCTCTAAGTATTTTGTATCTCGTTATTATATCTCCCATGTTTTTTTCAACTTTCTAATGTCGTCAGTTTCAGTTCCCTAGGCCTTCCCTCATAAGTTGTGTACTGGGTCGTGAATAAGTCTTTGATGACGTTCCCAAAAGCTACATCGTTTGTGTGTGTGTGTGTGTGTGTGTGTGTGTGTGTGTGTGTGTGTGTGTGTGTGTGTGTGTGTGTGTGTGTGTGTGTGTATCTCAGTAACACTGGAAGGCAATATGGCAACAAGAAATTAAAATACATATAAAAAAATAGCTACATCATTTTTAAAATGAACCTATTATCTGACAAATTCATATATTTTTGTAACTAATAAAAATTTCGATGACCACACAACAGAAAACAGAACATTTCTAGAGCAATAATGTACAGACATAGCTACACTCTAGTCTCCTTATACCACTCTAGCGATAACAATGACAAGTGCCACAGCATCTGGCAGGAAAACCATGAGAGAAAGAGAAGCTGTACTCGGTGCCAGGAACTGTGGATTGTTATTTACATGAAGCTGAGTTATCAACACAAGGAGGCATGCAGGTTCGATCCTCCACCCGCTAATTAGGCTACCTAACCGTACTTACCAACCCTGCTGAGCAGCTAGACATAAAATGGACATTTGACACAACTTTCATGGCGATGAAGACTCACCTGCCGTAGCCGAGTGGTGATTCTCGCGGCTCTCCCAGTCTGGGAGCTCATGGATTCAATCCCCGGAAGAACCCAACTTTCATTGTGTCGTAAAATTACTCGCTTAAAAATAATCCTATAATAGTTATACAAAAAAATCATTATAATTGGATTGTAAAAATTATTTAAAATATTTTATATTTAAAATCTCAATACTTACCGATCTCGTCAATGAGGCCGTTGATGAGGTCAGACATGTCTCCGCACCCCAGGATACACTCCATCACCAGCTGCCACACAACCACATGAGTTAGAATCACAGTTTGATAACTATATTATGCTCACCCTGCCCAGCCTGCGAATGATAGTCACCCTATTCCCTTCATGTGGGTGGGAAGTCATCCCTTCTTCATAATTTGGGCGGTAATCACCCGCAAACTCATCATGGCCGTCGTGTGTTTGGTATATTCATCATACGGGGAGTGGTCAAAAGGTTACAGAAACCAGTAATGTGTCTAGGGACTCGGTTTCAGTAGAATGTTAACTAAACTAATGAAATCGTTATAACACGATTGCAAACATACTACAGTAAGAATAATTCAGTCATAAACATTATAGTGAAGCATATTCAATATATTACAGAGGTTCACTGGCCCAGGAGACTCGGCAAAAGTGACCTGCTGGTTAAAAGAAGTTACAGTGGCTGTGAGTTATATACGATGAGCGAAGTTGCTATATTTGGTTACCATAATTTTCAAAGGGGTGGACTGGTAAGCCAGCGGAAGGCCTCGGTCAGATGACTAAAAGCTCCAGCTGTAGGTCATAATATAACTGAGACCTGTTGTCAGGAAACACTTATCCTGTTTCCTGACAAACCTAACTTAACCTGCTGTGTTTGGCAGAATTTTTGACAGAAGTGATTATGAAATAAATACTTAGACATTAGTTGAACGTTGATGATGGTGTTGTCTTTCAATCCATGGAATAATTTTTCGATTTCAGACACATAATAACTTTATTCCCGGTTCTAAAGACAACGTTTATATTTCTCTACGAATACTTGTTTTGTTGGTACCAACACCTATGGATATTAGCCATTTCGCCGCTTGACCTGCGCAGAGTGCAGACGTGTGACTACTGCCCTCTGCTGGCCATTGGAGGAGACATATTTTCACAACATGGCGCAGTCTGTGAGAAGGCGTTTGCACACGGTGTGCATTGAATTATTGCGTGGTGCAATAACGCCTCAGTCTGCACAAGTGCTTTTACCGCAAATTATCCGTGACACCTATGGTGTTGCGGATCAAGAACTGTATGGTGTGGCACTAAATGGTGCCTATCGTATTTTCGTCAAGCTGAGTTCAGCTGGAGTGTATGAACGGCTGGTTGACAAGTACCAGGACAGGAGCGTGGATGTTAATTCAGCGATACGTGTTCGCCTAATCGACGTGTCTAAGCATTACACATGGGTGAAAATCCGAAATGTGCCATTTGAGGCGGACGAGAATGATCTGCGGTATGTATTTGAACAGTATGGACCTGTACACCTGGCTATGGCTGGTAAATGGACGGATGGGGCGTATGCCGGTTTGCCGGATGGTACGTTCACGATCAAGATGGAGTTGAGGCATGCCATCCCGTCTTACGTCATACTGGACGCATTTAGGACACAGGTAATGGTGTACTACGCTGGGCAGCAGAAGACGTGTAGGTTATGTGGTGCATATGACCATATGGCGGCCCAGTGTGGGAGATGGCAGCGGAGAAAGGACCTAGGTAGTGAGATGGTGAAAGAGCCAGAACCAGAGGTGGGTCATGCTGATGAGGCACCTGTACATAGAAGTGGCACTTCCTGGAGTGAGGAAGTGGAGCGTGAGCTGCCACTGGTGGGTACCAGCCCATCACTGTCACAGTTGGTGGGAAGTGAGGCATCTGCCATGGAGAACGGGAAGACTGTGCAGATTGGTGACGTGCGGGTAGAGGAAGGCCTACTGGTGAACGTGCAGGAAAAATCCTTTGAGAGGCAGGTTGCTGAGGATAACTTGAGTATGGTGAGGAGTAATGTTCAGATTGAAGATGAGCAACTTGGAAGATTGGCGAACATGGCAGATGACTCGCCAGGAGTGGTGGAAGTGATTGAGGTGACTGCTGAGATTCACAGGGAGGCATCCAGTGAGTTGGAAATGGATGCAGAGTGTGTCAACCGTAAGAGGGCGGCGACATATTCTGACTCTGATGATGTTTTGACCCCGGCACAGAGACCGGGGAAAAAGCCATGGGTTGATGTGGTGCGTGAGAGCACTAAAGGTACGCCTGGTCAGGTGTTGGATAAGGGGAAGCCACCAGTGGGCAGTGGAGAGAAAAGTGGACGAAGCAGACACACTGAAAGCGTGTCAGTGAAAGGTGAAAAGGGGCAGAGGGTGAAATCACATAAGTAGGTTTCCGGTGCATGACAGTGAATATTAATGGATTGTGTGCGAGTGAGAAGCGTCTGTGGGTAAAGGGATTTTTAAGACGTTATGCTATAGACATTGTTTTTGTGCAGGAACATAATTTCAAGCTGGGAAAGGAATTGGAGGTGGATGGGTACAGAGTGTTTGTGATGTATTCGGAGCGAATGAAGGGAGGGGTGGGAATCCTGATCCGAGAGACGAGCCCGTTTGTTGTTCTTAGGAGTGAAGGGGGGGGGGGTCGTGTGTTAAGAATAGATGGGTGGTGGAGAGGTGAGCGGATGGCAGTCATTTGTGTGTATGTGCCGGCTGAGAATGATGTAAGGGTAAAGAATGAATTTGTGAATAACGTATTGGTATATTATTTGCGGTCATTACCGTCAGTGACAATAGTTGGTGGCGACTGGAACTGTGTGGTGCGCAGGAAGGATGTGGAACCGAGAGGGGCAGGGTGTTTTTTGGCAGGTTTAGGGGATCTATTGAGAGGTGTGGGATTGAGGGATATAGTTGATGGAGGGGATTGCGAGATAGAGCACACTTTTCATAGAAAGGGATATGCTGCACGATTAGATAGGTTGTATGTGACAAGGGGAGTGAGGGTGACGCGGGTGCAGACGGTGAATGTCGTTTATTCAGATCATAGGGCGGTTTATGCTGATTTAAATTGGGACGGTTTGCCTAAGAGATATTTGGGGTACTGGAAGCTGAATGTACGACTACTGGGTGAGGGGGTGGAGGGAGGGGATTTTGAAAGTTTGTGGGAGGACTTATGGGGTGGGGGTAAGAGTGCAAGCGATTTATTGGGGTGGTGGGATGGGGTTGCAAAGACGAGGATCAGGCAATACTATGTGCGAAGGGGAAAGAATGAGGCATGGATGACATTTGGGCTTCAACAGTATTTAGAGGGGCGGTTGCAGGGTTGTTATCAGAGGGGTGCTGTGACAGGTGTGTATCCAATGGAGGAAATTGAAGCATTAAAGTGGCAGATAAGGGATATGCACAATGAGAGATTTGATGAGGCGAGGGTGCAAGGTGGGTTAGAGGAGGCGATTTGGGGTGACAGGCCGTCAGCCTGTGTGTTACGGGGTCAGCGGAGACGCAGGTTGGCAATGGAAATTGATAAGCTGGTAGTACACGAGGACTTAGGTGGGTATACGAAGGGTCAGGAGTTGAGAACTACTGAGGGTATGAGTGGTTTTATGGATAGTTGGTTTGGAAAATATTTGAGGAGTGTAGGAGTGAACGGTGAGGATTTAGAGAGATTGGGAGAGAATGTATCTTGTGTGCTGAGTGGAAGTGATCGTATGGCATTGGGTGGGGATATTGAAGAGGGGGAGGTATGGAGAGCTTTGGAGAATATGGCGAGAGGTAAAGCGCCAGGTATAGATGGGTTACCTTGTGAATTCTATGTGAAGAATTGGAGTGTGTTGAAGGATTTTTTAGTGAACCTGATGAATGTGATGAAAAGTGAGGGGAGGATGGGCGAGTTGCAGCGTACTGCAGTAGTAGTATTGATTCCAAAAGGGGAAGGCCCTACTACAGTGCAGAACTACAGGGCGTTGTCGTTGTTATGTGCTGATTATAAGATATTCGCAAAAATCTTGGGGAACAGGCTGAAGTGCGTGATAGATAGAGTTGTTGCGAGAGGTCAGTATGGGGTGCCTGGAAGGACGATGTATGAGGGACATGGAATAATAAAAGATTTTGTGGAAAGTATGGAGGGGGAGAATGAAAGGGGGGGAGGTGTCTTAGCATTGGATTGGCAGGCTGCGTATGATTGCGTAGAACGAAAGGCACTGTGGCATATCTTACGGAGGCAGGGTTTTGGGGAAGAGATGGTACGTTGGATTGAGACTTTGTATAATAGGGTAGGTGTACGTGTGCAGGTGAATGGGAAATTGGGTGAGTGGGTTTCAATGGGTAGAGGCATAAGGCAGGGTTGTCCTCTGTCTCAACTGTTGTTTGCTTGTATACAGGACCCTTTTTATAGGGCTGTGGGGCGATGTTTAGGGGTGGTACGTGGTGTGGAGAATGGTGGGATGGGAATAATAGGGTATGTGGATGATACAACAATTCTAATGAGCAGGGAGGAAAGTTTACATGAGGTGGAGGATGTAATTGGTGGTTTTGAAGGTGTTACAGGTTTAAAAGTGAATGTGGAGAAATCGAAATTATTGGTCTTAGGGAATTGGGTAGGGAGGGCGCGATGGGAAACAGCTGTGCGTTGGTGTGTGGTGGATAGACTAAAGGTGTGTGGGATAATTTATATGGGGAATGCCGGGGAGGCACGGATGCTTAATTCTGGGAGGGCAGTGGATAGGTTGGTGGGTAGGTTAAATGTTTTGAGACCCTTGCATTTGACGATACATCAACGTGTAATAGTGGTGAATGTGATGTTATATAGTATGGTCTGGCATGTGGCAGCAGTATATCCGTTGGCAGGACCGGACATAACTAGAATGCTAAAAAAGGTTTTTCGATATATATGGGGTTCTGGGTGTGATTGGTTGGGTAGAAGTGTTGTTATGCTACCGGTCGACAAAGGTGGATTGGGTTTAATAGATATAAGATTAAGGGTTAAGTGTATATATTTGAAGAGGGGGTTTATCCGAGTGGACGGTCGTGTGGGGAAGGGTGTGCAAGCATTATATGAGGAGGCACGAAGGTGGTGGGTAGGATCAGAGATGAGAGAGTGTGAGGATGTGCTGCGAGCTTTATTGTATGTTAGAGATCCGTCTAGGATACGGGTAGGTGTTCTGGAGCGTGCTGTAGGGGTGAGGGTGATTGCAAATGTTGAGGGCATATACCCAATGTATGCATGGGGAGACATTTGGGTAAGGTTGCGGTTGGTGCGCATAAGACCAAGAGTGAGAGAGGTAATGTTTCGTTTCCTTCATGGAATATTGCCGTCTGGTGTGGTGCTTCGGGAGAGAGGGTTGATGGTGGAGGACGTATGTAGGGTGTGTGGGGATAGGGAGACAGCTTTTCATGTAGTATATTTTTGTAAAAATTTGGAGTGTATACGGGAGTGGATGGGTGGGATTTTGAGGAGGGTGGGTGGGGGAGGGATATCGGTATTAAGGGCATTGAGTTTAGATGTGGGAGGTGTGGAAGAGTCTGTGCAGCGTGCTTTGGTGTACATCATAACTGATTTTGTTTTCGTATCATGGGCCATGAGGGGTAATGGGGATTGGATGGTGCGAAAGAAGGTATTGGCTGCAACAATGTACAAAACACTTAGTCGTAATAGGGGGATATATGGAAGTAGATGGGAAAGGGTTTTTCCTGAAGGATATCGAAGTATGAATGTCAGAGGTTTGTTGGCGGAGTAAGGGAAAGAAAAAAAAAAAAAAAAAAAAAAAAAAAAAAAAAAAAAAAAAAAAAAACAGGGGGGGCGCTGTGTTTGGATTTTCAGGGGTTGCATCGGGCTCGTCTCAGAATTTGGGAATGTATGAAGAGTTCCGTGATATGGTGTGAAATGGCAGCGTAGTTGTGGAGTGTGTTTTAAGTAAGTTTGTGGTGGTTTGTAAGGGAAAAGTTAAGATTTTTATGATATGGAAATGAGCAATATTTGTGTGCATGTGAAAAGTATACGGTCATACTCAGAATGGTATACTGATGTATGTTATGGATCAGTTAAATTTGGCATATGTTGTGATGTATTATCAGGATTGGTGGTTGTATTAAGCAACGGACATGAGGGCGTGATAAATATGTCTGTGTACCAAATGTACTGCTAATAATGAGATAATGTAATGTGTGTGATTTTTATCATACATAAAGTGTATATAGCAGTATGTAAGAGAATTTCATGTACTCAGTATGGGTTGTATATTGGTATTCGGTGAAGTTCAATGAATATTATTGACGAGTGATGGGTATATAAGGATGTGTTGATGTACAATGTGTTAAGTAGGGTTAGGATGGTGAGGCAAGAACTGCTGCCGTCTGTAGAATAAGAATATAGTCTTGTTTAAGTTAATGTTTAATAGTAATGACTATGTATATTTCATTATATAGTAGAAGAAGTTTGTTACTTAAAACTGGAAATTATATTTGAAAAATATTACTAAATATACGTGATTGTGTAAGTTCGCTTGTGGTGATGAATGTAGTGTATGGAAGTGAGGTGGGATGAATGTAGTGTATGGTAGTGAGGTGGGACGAATGTAGTGTATGGAAGTGAGGTGGGATGAATCTTTTGTTATATTGTACTGTGTTTAGTTTTTCTGTGGTGAGGTGTGGAGATTATTTTCAAACCTTTATTTGTTTCGTAATTATTGAGGTGTTACGTATTATGTATTTGATATGAAGTTTAATATACAACAATAATAAGTGTGTAAAGAATTTTTGGATAATTGAGAATGTCTTCGTACATACAGTTTTATGTAAAATGTCAATACCTGTGACATTTTTTGGGTTATATTGCATATTGTGTTTATGGCTGCAATTTTGGATGTAATAAACCCACCTGTATATGAAGCTGTGGGCTGTCTTTAGTTTAGTTCTTATAAGTTTAGTGCTACGGTAGGGAATGTGGAGTTTTCTTTTGTTATATATAATGGATACGTTTCATTGATTACATTGTCTACATGTATAACTATGTATTGCGTTTTTCAATAAAATATAAAAAAAATTCCCTTCATGTGGGTGGGAAGTCATCCCTTCTTCATAATTTGGGCGATAATCACCCGCAAACTCATCATGGCCGTCGTGTGTTTGGTATATTCATCATACGGGGAGTGGTCAAAAGGTTACAGAAACCAGTAATGTGTCTAGGGACTCGGTTTCAGTAGAATGTTAACTAAACTAATGAAATCGTTATAACACGATTGCAAACATACTACAGTAAGAATAATTCAGTCATAAACATTATAGTGAAGCATATTCAATATATTACAGAGGTTCACTGGCCCAGGAGACTCGGCAAAAGTGACCTGCTGGTTAAAAGAAGTTACAGTGGCTGTGAGTTATATACGATGAGCGAAGTTGCTATATTTGGTTACCATAATTTTCAAAGGGGTGGACTGGTAAGCCAGCGGAAGGCCTCGGTCAGATGACTAAAAGCTCCAGCTGTAGGTCATAATATAACTGAGACCTGTTGTCAGGAAACACTTATCCTGTTTCCTGACAAACCTAACTTAACCTGCTGTGTTTGGCAGAATTTTTGACAGAAGTGATTATGAAATAAATACTTAGACATTAGTTGAACGTTGATGATGGTGTTGTCTTTCAATCCATGGAATAATTTTTCGATTTCAGACACATAATAACTTTATTCCCGGTTCTAAAGACAACGTTTATATTTCTCTACGAATACTTGTTTTGTTGGTACCAACACCTATGGATATTAGTAGGCTAGCCTGAACCAGGAGTTTGATGATTTTATTGGGTTCTAAGCGATTTGCGCCTCCCCCAGCACGATAGAATGATAGATGAATTAACTGGTGCCGCTTTCATTTTGTAATATTATATTGTTAGTATAGAGTTCAAAGCTTGAGATCAACTTCCTCTATGCCAACTTATTAGACCAAAAGTGTTCTATAATTTTATCTCCAGAGCTTAAATCATCTTGTCTGGTAGCAAGGTAGTTGAACATACTGCTGAAAATTTAATGGTTGCCATACTTAGCATAGACTGCGTATCTGATTCATTTGCAGATTATATGACCTATTTTGAGGAAGCAGTCACCTGAAGAAGAATTAGGCACATGTGCAACATCTGGGTAACTTTATTGTAGACGTTTCGCCATCCAGTGACTTGATCAATACAAATTCAAGGATATTGGAAGACAGTAGAAGTACATAGAAAAGATACCCAGATGTTGCATGTGTCTAACTCTTTATCTTGCCGGTAATGAATACCAGACATTTGCAACCCGTCAGACACTGCAACTTCATGGAAAGCTCTCATCCTTTGAAAATAAAATTCAGAGATGTGTGAATAGATTAATATTTCTTAAGCAAATTAATGTCTTGGAGGGTATTTCTTTCAATGACTCTGTCTCTAATATTAGAAATATTACACTTTTTCATCATGCAAAATTTATTGGTGGTTCATGAACTACCTAGGGTTATTATCACTGATTCTTTATGCATTTTTTTTCAAACTAATCTTTGAAGTGATAAGTTATTCGGAGAATCATGAGGAGGACGAGATGAAGATAAGTGTTTCTGAGACAAGTGTATTGAGATGAGTGCTCCTGAGACACGTGTAAGTGAGATGAGTGTTCCTGAGACAAGTGTAAGTGAGATGAGTGTTCCTGAGACACGTGTAAGTAAGATGAGTGTTCCTGAGACACGTGTAAGTGAGATGAGTGTTCCTGAGACAAGTGTAAGTAAGATGAGTGTTCCTGAGACAAGTGTAAGTGAGATGAGTGTTCCTGAGACAAGTGTAAGTGAGATGAGTGTTCCTCAGACAAGTGTAAGTAAGATGAGTGCTCCTGAGACAAGTGTAAGTAAGATGAGTGTTCCTGAGACAAGTGTAAGTGAGATGAGTGTTCCTCAGACAAGTGTAAGTAAGATGAGTGTTCCTCAGACAAGTGTAAGTAAGATGAGTGTTCCTGAGACAAGTGTAAGTGAGATGAGTGTTCCTCAGACAAGTGTAAGTAAGATGAGTGTTCCTCAGACAAGTGTAAGTAAGATGAGTGTTCCTCAGACAAGTGTAAGTGAGATGAGTGTTCCTCAGACAAGTGTAAGTGAGATGAGTGTTTCTGAGACAAGTGTAAGTGAGATGAGTGTTCCTGAGACAAGTGTAAGTGAGATGAGTGTTCCTGAGACACGTGTAAGTAAGATGAGTGTTCCTCAGACAAGTGTAAGTAAGATGAGTGTTCCTCAGACAAGTGTAAGTGAGATGAGTGTTCCTCAGACAAGTGTAAGTAAGATGAGTGTTCCTCAGACAAGTGTAAGTGAGATGAGTGTTCCTCAGACAAGTGTAAGTAAGATGAGTGTTCCTCAGACAAGTGTAAGTGAGATGAGTGTTCCTCAGACAAGTGTAAGTGAGATGAGTGTTCCTCAGACAAGTGTAAGTAAGATGAGTGTTCCTCAGACAAGTGTAAGTGAGATGAGTGTTCCTCAGACAAGTGTAAGTGAGATGAGTGTTCCTGAGACAAGTGTAAGTGAGATGAGTGTTCCTGAGACAAGTGTAAGTGAGATGAGTGTTCCTCAGACAAGTGTAAGTGAGATGAGTGTTCCTCAGACAAGTGTAAGTGAGATGAGTGTTCCTGAGACAAGTGTAAGTGAGATGAGTGTTCCTCAGACAAGTGTAAGTGAGATGAGTGTTCCTGAGACAAGTGTAAGTGAGATGAGTGTTCCTCAGACAAGTGTAAGTGAGATGAGTGTTCCTGAGACACGTGTAAGTAAGATGAGTGTTCCTGAGACAAGTGTACGTGAGATGAGTGTTCCTGAGACAAGTGTAAGTGAGATGAGTGTTCCTCAGACAAGTGTAAGTGAGATGAGTGTTTCTGAGACAAGTGTAAGTGAGATGAGTGTTCCTGAGACAAGTGTAAGTGAGATGAGTGTTCCTGAGACACGTGTAAGTAAGATGAGTGTTCCTGAGACAAGTGTAAGTGAGATGAGTGTTCCTGAGACAAGTGTAAGTGAGATGAGTGTTCCTGAGACAAGTGTAAGTGAGATGAGTGTTCCTCAGACAAGTGTAAGTGAGATGAGTGTTCCTCAGACAAGTGTAAGTGAGATGAGTGTTCCTGAGACAAGTGTAAGTGAGATGAGTGTTCCTGAGACAAGTGTAAGTGAGATGAGTGTTCCTCAGACAAGTGTAAGTGAGATGAGTGTTCCTCAGACAAGTGTAAGTGAGATGAGTGTTCCTCAGACAAGTGTAAGTGAGATGAGTGTTCCTCAGACAAGTGTAAGTGAGATGAGTGTTCCTGAGACAAGTGTAAGTGAGATGAGTGTTCCTCAGACAAGTGTAAGTGAGATGAGTGTTCCTCAGACAAGTGTAAGTGAGATGAGTGTTCCTCAGACAAGTGTAAGTGAGATGAGTGTTCCTGAGACAAGTGTAAGTGAGATGAGTGTTCCTCAGACAAGTGTAAGTGAGATGAGTGTTCCTGAGACAAGTGTAAGTGAGATGAGTGTTCCTCAGACAAGTGTAAGTGAGATGAGTGTTCCTCAGACAAGTGTAAGTGAGATGAGTGTTCCTGAGACAAGTGTAAGTGAGATGAGTGTTCCTCAGACAAGTGTAAGTGAGATGAGTGTTCCTGAGACAAGTGTAAGTGAGATGAGTGTTCCTCAGACAAGTGTAAGTAAGATGAGTGTTCCTCAGACAAGTGTAAGTGAGATGAGTGTTCCTGAGACAAGTGTAAGTGAGATGAGTGTTCCTCAGACAAGTGTAAGTAAGATGAGTGTTCCTGAGACAAGTGTAAGTGAGATGAGTGTTCCTCAGACAAGTGTAAGTAAGATGAGTGTTCCTGAGACAAGTGTAAGTAAGATGAGTGTTCCTCAGACAAGTGTAAGTAAGATGAGTGTTCCTGAGACAAGTGTAAGTGAGATGAGTGTTCCTCAGACAAGTGTAAGTAAGATGAGTGTTCCTCAGACAAGTGTAAGTAAGATGAGTGTTCCTCAGACAAGTGTAAGTGAGATGAGTGTTCCTCAGACAAGTGTAAGTGAGATGAGTGTTCCTCAGACAAGTGTAAGTGAGATGAGTGTTCCTCAGACAAGTGTAAGTAAGATGAGTGTTCCTGAGACAAGTGTAAGTAAGATGAGTGTTCCTCAGACAAGTGTAAGTGAGATGAGTGTTCCTCAGACAAGTGTAAGTGAGATGAGTGTTCCTCAGACAAGTGTAAGTAAGATGAGTGTTCCTCAGACAAGTGTAAGTGAGATGAGTGTTCCTCAGACAAGTGTAAGTAAGATGAGTGTTCCTGAGACAAGTGTAAGTAAGATGAGTGTTCCTCAGACAAGTGTAAGTGAGATGAGTGTTCCTCAGACAAGTGTAAGTGAGATGAGTGTTCCTCAGACAAGTGTAAGTAAGATGAGTGTTCCTCAGACAAGTGTAAGTGAGATGAGTGTTCCTCAGACAAGTGTAAGTAAGATGAGTGTTCCTCAGACAAGTGTAAGTGAGATGAGTGTTCCTCAGACAAGTGTAAGTGAGATAAGTGTTCCTCAGACAAGTGTAAGTGAGATGAGTGTTCCTCAGACAAGTGTAAGTGAGGTGAGTGTTCCTCAGACAAGTGTAAGTGAGGTGAGTGTTCCTGAGACAAGTGTAAGTGAAAATATGATTATATAAGGTGAGAATGGGATTAAAAAGAGAGAGATATACTCTTATAAATAAGGTATGAGCCTATTAGCTTATTTAGCTTATCTTTAAGGATATATAAAAGCATATAAAAGTTTTAATCTTTTAAGGATTGGTGTGATTCCAATGTGTATATTTGAGTTGAGGAAGATGGAGTATAGATTAATTACTAAGGTCAGGAACTAAAAAATATGAGAATTAATGGTAAAGAAGGAGGGGGGGGGTTCTTAGAAAGATTCTTTGCAGATAAAAGATAAAAATGCTTTTAAATATTAAAAGATTTTAGAAAAGGGGGGGATCTAAAGAAGCATTTTCAATTCACTGGACAGGTGGGGTTTGAACCCATGGCAGACGAGTCCTAAAATTCACTGGCCAGTGTGCATGCCCAGTTGGTTTATAACAAAAGTGAGGCCTCCGTTTGTATTACGCGCCATATACTGGTGCTGACATCTATAGCCTACCAAGCTCAGCTGGCACCATGCTCACTCTGCCTCACTCTGGCAGCCAACGTCACTCAGTCAACAACTCTACTGTCATTCTCTCACGGGCATGGCTCTCTGGGCCTGGGCCTGGCTGGGCGGCCATAACACACTGCCTGTGTACAAGAACCCAAATAAAGTAAGAAGCCTCCAATAATGACTTATCATTCATTCCCACTACCAGATCAACATGCAGTCGTTTATGATAAATGGTGGAAAAGGTGGTCGAAGCAAGAAGCATCTGTCTTTCTTCGAGTTGTCCTGAAGTCGTGTCTGCAAGTTTCATCAGGCAGACACAGGATCAGGATCCAGGTGAAAATTTGTTGAATTTTCCTCGAGAAATTTTCATGGCTTCACCTGGGTCTTTACAGTGTCCCACGTTGTTTTTCAGTCATGTGTCCGGCATCATCTGTGCGTTTCTGCTTTTGTTTTCAGCTCAGCACGGCTATTTCAGGAAGGCAGAAGTGAGTTTGTGTGGTGCTCTGCATCCAATGCGATAGATTCTCCATGTGTTTGTGGGTAGGAGAGGAGGAAGCGGATTTAGTTCCTTCCTCACCATACGCCACTTACCACCTCAAGCCACTACCACCACCACCATTCAATGTTACATACACCCTCTCTGCTGTCTCTCTGTGAATTCAGTGTGAATTCTTGCCAGAGCTGTGTATCCGAGTGCCCGAGGTCACTTGAAGCCATGTGGATCCCGCAGCCATGTGGATCTACAAGCCATGTGGAGTGAGCCACGTGGGTTACCAAGCCGGATGTCCAAAGCCACATGCTCTTGTCTCTGTCCGACATCACCTCGAGACATTACCCAGGACATCTGTCCACTGTCACCCAGGATGCCTGACTGACGTCACCCAGGACGTTTGCCTGATGTCACTCCAGGACTTTGCCTGATGTCACCTCGCAACATCACCGTGCTGCCTGACGCTACCTTGAGACGCCACCGCTGCCTGACGTCACCTTGCAAGCCACCCCGGATGTCACCCTGCACGTCTGCTCGACGTCACCCCAGGATGTCTGCCTGACGTCACCTTGGACGTCTGCCCTGATGTCACCCCATGGCATCCCTCACGATGTCATGCCTGACATCACTACATCAACAGTGTTATAGTTTCACAGTGGGCAATTTGTATTCAGTATTGTCGAGAAGTATTGAGAGAAGATATGTCATGTGTTAATTTCTCTCAGTCAGTGTTTCATTACTAGTGTTCTTACATGTTCGTGAATGTCTTAAGTGTCGAATTTTGCAAAGAACAACATTTGCTAGTGCAAGCCATGTTGCAACCACATGTGCAGCGCGGGTGTGTGCAGTTTTACATGTGTCCCCTGATGAAGTTATCTGAGCCCAGATATGTGTGTAGACCACAGTGTGGTCTGAGCCCAGACCATTGGTAGTACCCTCGTGTTACATGTCACGGCATTTGACAACTGACACTAGTCAGTCCAGGCATCAGATTACGAGCGTCTGAGCCCCCATGTACAGAAAGCTCTTATGCTCACTGTTCGTAGATGCCATGCCTGAGTCGTACCTGCTATGGCTCCCCATTGAGACTCGCCACTTCCTGACCATCAGAGTGCAGTTATGTGTAGAAAACCAGTCTGAGGACGCTTAGACTAACCTCTGCTATGACTCCAACTCTGTCGAGAGGATGACATAGTCAAGCCATAGTAGCCCTGTTGGCAGGCAACTGTCTGCCTTGTGTCATGGCTTCAGTGAGCAGCCTGCACAAAGTACGATGTCACTCTGACTGCTAGCCCGCTCACTTCACTTACAGTGTAAGCTGCTACAGCTCCTAGGACCTAGATGCACGTGAGTCATCCCTGCCACGACTCACTCTCGCCAACACCACTAAGTTGTGGTATGTGTTCCCGGCAGTGACTGCCCAGCGACAGTAGCAGTCAAGAAATGTCCTAGTAAGTCGCTTGCCAGAAGAAGTCCTGCCCAGTTGCCAAGTACTGATGACACCTCACACAAGAGCACCAGCAGGTTGTGCTCCAGGTTGAATGAACACTGCAGCAACTACTACGATGACTGCTTCACCATTTCAGACAAGGCTGTACCCTGATACGCCATAGCTCAGCAGCAGCGATGTCTCCCAATGTAATGTGCTGCAGGTATCTGTCCAAATGCAGGAAGGTGTGCAGTGACGCCCACTGCCTTGGACCACGATGTTTAGCACCCCTCCTTTTTTATCTTCCCTTCCTATAGGAAGTTTTTTTTTGTTCATGTCCAAATATATATATACATATCTTTTTATTCTGTGTTCTGTGCCCTGTTCCTGAGAAAGAGAAACCGAGACTTTTCTAGTCATTCAAGTTCGAGGACGAGCATGGGTAGGTAGCCTAGCAATGTATGCCCAGTTGGGTTTATATCACACGTGAGGCCGCCTTTTGTATTACACGCCATATACTGGTTCTGACATCTATAGGCCTACCAAGCTGAGCCTGCCCTATGCTCACTTTGCCTCACTTGGGCAGCCGACATCACTCAGTCAACAACTCTACTTCATCACTCTCTCAAGGGCATGACCCTCCAGACCTGGGCACCCATAACACACTGCCTGTGTAGAAGAACCAATATAAAGCAAAGACGTCCTCCAAAGCCTTATCATTGATCCCCGGTTTGCACACCCATTTTAACTGTAATAAGTGCACTAACCTTTCATGTTATTCCAACTTCGTGAAGCATTTTCAAGTTGTCGTCAGGAAACCGAACAAAAATGAAACTACATATTTTTCATCTCACGTGATACCTATATATATATATATATATATATATATATATATATATATATATATATATATATATATATATATATATATATATATATATATATATATATATATATATATAATGGCGTATCAGGGTATGGTCTTGTCTGAAATGGTGAAGCAGTCATCGTAGTAGTTGCTGCAGTGTTCACTCAACCTGGAGCACAACCTGCTGGTGCTCTTGTGTGAGGTGTCATCAGTACTTGGCAACTGGGCAGGACTTCTTCTGGCAAGCGACTTACTAGGACATTTCTTGACTGCTACTGTCGCTGGGCAGTCACTGCCGGGAACACATACCACAACTTAGTGGTGTTGGCGAGAGTGAGTCGTGGCAGGGATGACTCACGTGCATCATCTAGGAGCTGTAGCAGCTTACTCTGTAAGTGGAATGAGCGGGCTAGCAGTCAGAGTGACATCGTACTTTGTGCAGGCTGCTCACTGAAGCCATGACACAAGGCAGACAGTTGCCTGCCAACAGGGCTACTATGGCTTGACGATGTCATCCTCTCGACAGAGTTGGAGTCATAACAGAGGTTAGTCTAAGCGTCCTCAGACTGGTTTTCTACACATAACTGCACTCTGATGGTCAGGAAGTGTTGAGTCTCAATGGGGAGCCATAGCAGGTACGACTCAGGCATGGCATCTACGAACAGTGAGCGTAAGAGCTTTCTGTACATGGGGGCTCAGACGCTCGTAATCTGATGCCTGGACTGACTAGTGTCAGTTGTCAAATGCCGTGACATGTAACACGAGGGTGCTTGCTACCAATGGTCTGGGCTCAGACCACACTGTGGTCTACACACATATCTGGGCTCAGACAACTTCATCAGGGGACGCACGTAAAACTGCACACACCCGCGCTGCACATGTGGTTGCAACATGGCTTGCACTAGCAAATGTTGTTCTTTGCAAAATTCGACACTTAAGACATTTCTCAGTAGTAGTACCAGTTCCTAGTAACCAGTTACCAGTAACCAGTGTACCAGTAGATGACTCACTACCAACCGTCTGTGTGAATCATTGACTGTATTCATATTGCTGCTGACCATAGCAGGATTTCAAACACCCCTCACCCTGTATGTGAGTCAGTCGTAGTAGGCAGCAGAGAGAGACAGGTCGGCTGTTGGCGCTTTCCATACTTCCCGTTATATATTATACGTACTACCAGCCTACGTGAGTATTTTTACCCATCCACGTATCGAAAACCCACATGACACATTCACAAACATGTAAGAACACTAATAATGGAACACGTGCTGAATAGGCAAAATTTGCGATTTTAGCTTAAGTAGCAATGCTCTTCTTGCCGAACAAGGCAAGCGAAAATTTGGGTATGCAATAATTTCGCAAAAAATCATTCTGAACATAACTAAAAGTATATTTCATTGTGTTTGTTTATTTATTAATTATTGTAAACTTATCTAAAATATATTTAGCTGGATTAGGCTCAATTAAATTGTGCTTGTTATAATAAGGTGAAGTAAGTTTTCGATGGTTCTTTTGGTACAAAATTATTAATTTTTACATTAACATAAATAAAAAATATATATCTTTAAGCGTATAAGAGAAAATTTTAGAAATGATTTAATTTTAAATGAGTTCTTGCTAATTGATCAATTTTACCTATTCGGCACGACACACATGCACATGTGCACACACACACACACACACACACAGAATAGGAACTGAAAACTCTGAAACAGCCTAGAGACCTAAAGAGCACTGTTGGCGTGACATCAGAAACTGCTACCTCTGTCACAAACAAGGGGATGAAGAGGTGAAACTGTATGCAGAGGCCCTGTCAGACCATCGTGGAGCCCAAGAAAAGAACGAGGACCACATCAGGAACAATCAAGGGGACTGTAGACAATGAAAGAGCTAAGCTATAAGTAGAGGCCTTAAAAGACCACAGCTGTGCCCAGGGAAAGCTGAGAAGGGAAAATGACAGACCACTGGGGCCAGGGACAACAGATAGTGAAGAGAATGAAGTAAGGACAGCTGCAATGGAGGCAACTAAATCAAATCAGGGGATACATAGGGATATGCAGCAGGAGAATGAAAGGGAGAGATCAGTCTTTGTTAATGGGCTCCAGGAAGTTGAAGGGGAAACTTACGAAGCAAGAAGACAAGGGGAAAAAAAGCGACTGAAAGCATCATGAAAACAATAGAAGATGACATGACCCACCTGGCAAATTTTCTGAGAATAGGGGGGTTTGCAAGAGGAAGAAACCAGCCAGTCAAAGTGATTTTCAAGAGAGAATTGGCTCGAAGCAGGATTCTGCAGGAGGAAGCATGACTAAGGGACATGTCAACATACCAGAGGGTGTATCTCGACTGCAACAGAACACAAGAAGAAAGGCAGAAACTGAAAGAGAGGGTATAAAGATGTAAGGAGGAAAGAGAGGCAAAGATGGAGATGTACAGGAGAACCCAGACTCAGGAAGAAGGTCAAATATAACCTCCCTCACAACCACCTACAGAAGCCCTCCAACCAGGACAACCCCAATGCAATCAAACATTCTAACCCAAAACACACATGACATACCCAATGCCCCCACCCACCTCATTACAAACTCCACCTTCACAGCAACTGCCCATAGGACCTCATCAGGGCTCTCACTTCCCCAACCCCAATGTAACCCCCCCAAGACCACAGTTTTAGAAAAGAAGTTGAGGGTTTGGTATACAAATGCAGATGGAATAAACAAATGTGAGGAGTGACATGAAATAATCAAGGAGACATCCCCAGACATAATAGCACTCACAGAAATGAAACTCACCAAGATAACAGATGCAATCTTTCCACCCAGATATCAAATCCTGAGGAAAGATAGAAGGAGCAGAAGGGGAGGAGAACTTGCACTGCTCATTAAAAACTGGTGGGGAATTGAGGAAATGGAAGGAATACATGTAATGGGGGAAAGAGACTACATAGTAGGGGGCCATAAGGTGGTAATTGCAGTGATGTACAACCCACCACAGAACTGCAGGAGGCCAAGAGTCTTAAGAATATGAAGAAAGCAACAGAGCAATGGTAGACGCACTAGCCGAGGTGGCCAGAAAAGCTCATACAGGTAGAGCAAAGTTACTGGTTATAGGTGATTTTAATCACAATGAAACTGATTGGGAAAACCTGGAGCCCCATGGGGGTCCTGAAACATGGAGAGCCAAGATAATGGATGTGGTGCTGGAAAACATCATGCATCAACATGTTAGAGACAGGTAAGGATGTTAGAGAGAGGTAAGGATGATCCAGCAAGACAGGACCTAATATTCACCTTGAGTAGTTTAGACATCGAGGATATCATGTACGAAAGGCCCCTTAGAGCTAGTGATCATGTGGTTCTGTACTTTGAATACATAGTTGAGCTACAAGTGGAAAGGGTGGCAGGAATAGGATGGGAGAAGCAAAATTACAAAATGGGGGACTACACAGGCATGATGAACTTCCTGCAAGACATTCAGTTAGAAAGAGAATTGGCAGGAAAACAAGTAAAAGAAATGGACTATGTGACAATAAAATGCAAGGAGGCAGAGGAGAGGTTTGTTCCTAAGGGAAACAGAAATAATGGGAAGATCAGAACGAGTCCTTGGCTCACCCAAAAGTGTAGGGAGGCAAAAACTAAGTGCACTAGAGAATGGAAAAAGTACAGAAGACAAAGGACCCAGGAAAATAGATTAGCCGATGAGCCAGAAACGATTATGCACAGATAAGAAGGGAGGCTCAGGGGCAATAAGAAAATGACATAGAATCGAAAGTCTAGTCTGACCTGAAGTTGTTGTATAGCCACATTAGAAGGAAAACAACAGTCAAGGACCAGGTAATCCAGGAAGTCAGAATGGGGAGGTACACCAACAAGGGATACACCAACAAGTGCTGGATGAAATACACACAACGAGGAGGAGGTGAAGAAGCTGCTATGTGAACTTGATACCTCAAAGGTGGTGGGACCGGACATCTCTCCATGGGTCCCTAGAGAGGGAGCAGATATTTTGTGTGTGCCACTAACAACAATTTTCAACACATCCATTGAAACTGGTAACTACCTGAGGTATGGAAGATGGCAAATGTAGTCCCAATTTTTAAAAAAGGAGACAGATATGAGGCATTAAACTACAGACCTATGTCACTGACATGTATGGCATGCAAAGTCATGGAGAAGATTGTCAGGAGGAGAGTGATGGAGCACCTAGAAAGATACAGGCTTATAAACGACAACCAGGAAAATCATCACAAACCTACTGGAGTTTTATGACAAGGTAATGGAAGTAAGACACGAGAGAGAGAGAGAGAGAGAGAGAGAGAGAGAGAGAGAGAGAGAGAGAGAGAGAGAGAGAGAGAGAGAGAGAGAGAGAGAGAGAGTGAGAGGTGGATAAACTGCATTTTCTTGGACTGCAAGAAGGCCTTCGACACAGTTTCTCACAAGAGGTTAATGCAAAAGCTAGAGGATCAGGCACGCATAGTCTAGGTGGTCAAAGACTACAAACCTCACTCAATGAAAAAGATCTTGGGATGAGTATATTACCGAGCACATCTCCTGATGCACACATCCACCAGATAATTGCTGCAGCATATATGCCCCTGGCAAACCTAAGAATAGCGTTCCGATACCTCAGTAAGGAATCATTCAAGACTATGTACACCGTGTATGTCAGGGCCATACTGGAGTATGCAGCACCAGTTTGGAATCCACACCTGGTCAAGCACATCAAGAAATTACAGAAAGTGCAAAGGTTTGCAACAAAACCAGTCCCAGAGCTAAGGGGATTGTCCTTCGAAGAAAGGTTAAAGGAAATCGGCCTGACGACACAGGAGGGTTAGGGAAGACATCATAACGACATATAAAATACTGCTAGGAATTGACAAGGTAGACAAAGACAGGATGTTCCGGAGATGGGACACAGAAACAAGGGGTCACAATTGGAAGCTGAAGACTCAGATGAGTCAAAGGGATGTTAGGAATTATTTCCTCAGTGCTAAAGCTGACAGGAAACCTAGTAGGGATCAGTGAAGAGACGGGGGCCAGGAGCTATGAATCGACTCCTGCAACCACAAATAGGTGAGTACACACGAACACACACACACACACATTATATATATATATATATATATATATATATATATATATAAATATATATATATATATATATATATATATATCCCCTCTACCTGTAATTATCTTACATGATGGCAGGATTGCTGGTATTCTTTTTTCTGTCTCACAAACACGCGGGATAACAGACATATCTTGCTACTTCTACTTACACAGAGGTCACACTACACGTGTATATACACACGTATATATTTACACACCCATCTGGGTTTTCTTCTATTTTCTTAATAGTTTTTGTTCTTCATTTCCTTTTATCTCCATGGGGAAGTGGAAAAGAATTCTTTCTCCGTAAGTCATGCGCATTGGAAGAGGCGACTAAAATGCCGGTAGCAAGGGGCTAGTAACCCCTTCTCCTGTATAAATTACTAAATTTAAAAAGAAAAACTTTCTTTTTCTTTGGTCACCCTGCGTCGGTGGGATACGACCGGTGCGTTGAAAAAATATACCCTCTTTGTCCTTGCAATGTTTGTAAGGGCTTGACAAAGCTCCTGCAGAGCGAAACGTTGACACAATAAAATATCACATTTATCTAAGAGGAAGCCACTTCCCTCGAGGAAGGAGTGAGTGCCCTTGATGCTGGTGAAGGAATGACAGCTACCCCTCCCATTGCCCCTCATTTCCCAGGTGCTATATACCCCCTACAGGTTTATTGCTTCTCTATGATTATAATAACAATACTCAAGTAACTACTACGGATGTCTCCCACGAGGGAGGACCCCAAAATAACTGATAACAATCTCTCCGTTTTCTTACATCAAGCATCAGTACTCCTCAACATCTTCTCTAAAGAAATTTAACTGACTTGTGGTCTTCGAAGTTGAAGAGGAAGAACAGGTAATTATGGAAGTGAAGGGAAATAAAGTGAAGGTGAAAAAGACGACGGCAGAGGAAGGACGATAGGAAAAATGGGATGGAAGAGAAATACGACGCATGGAAAAGACATGCATAGAAGAGGAATGCTACAAACCGGAGAACAAAAGGGGACTTACCACTAGTCTATCAAAGTTAATGTCAAGGTGAAGGTCCTTGATGGAAGCGTGGTCGCTCAAGGGGTTGTAAGAGATCTTGGCCCCTCCCCCGACTGCCGCCTCGTACACGTCCAGACTGTATCCGCAATAAGAAGGTAAAGGTGGTTAGAATTATAAGCCAGAGGAAGGCCTCGGTCAGATGACCAAAAATTCCAGAGGCGGGTCATCATGTGACTAAGACCCTCGTCAGAAAATACTTGTCCTGTTTCCTGGCAAACCTTACCTAACCTAACCTGTATCCATCGGAGGATGGGAGGAAACAACGAGAGTATTTAGTGGAGGAGGGGTTGAGGGGTGAAGGTGAGTGATGGGATGGGGTGATGGATGAAGGTGAGAGGTAGAACAGGATGATGGGTGAAAGTGAGTGATGGGATAGGGTGATGGGATGGGATGATGGATGAAGATGAGAGGTAGAACGGGATGATAGGTGAAAGTGAGTGATGGGATGGGGAGATGGGTAAAAGTGGCTGGTAATATGGTGTAGGAGAGCAATTAGGTGTAAATAGTAGCATTTAAATTTAAAAGATAAACTGGAATAAGTTTGTAGACCGCCATCTTGAACAAAGAAAAGAGGGATTTTGATCCTTGATGTTGGAAAGTATGACCGCAATACCGACCGCATTGCAAAGTTCTATGCCACAGGAAAGAAAACAGAGAGACTTCGTGTAAGCCCAGCCATTCAGAGAAGAGAAAAGTAAAACAATGTTTTGACTGGCTGGGTCAAGTCGATGGCTCTCGTGGGCAGTTGAGGGAACACAATGTGTAATGACATGTGATGTTTATATATCTATATTCCTGGCATTCTTCTCGTGACGTCATCTTATCCTTCCCTCCCATGACGTCACCTGCTCTCCCATGACTTCAGTTGCCTTCTGGGTCTTACCTAAAATTCCCATTGCCGAAAACCGGGAAGAGGGAGAGAGCAAGACCGTCCACGTCATAATATCCGTCTATACGGAAGTCTTCTAAACGGATGTCAAGTTCCAGCTTCTCCGTGATGCCCAGAGTGAAGTTAAGCTGGCAGATGATGAACTCTGATATATGTCTGACCACAGTCTCGTTCAGCAACCCGTCCATCCTGTAAGAGATAGAGAGGTGAGGTGAGTGTGATGGGGATGATAATGGATGAAGAAATGTGAAGCTGACCAAAAAGTATTTATACTGAACACTATAACGAGAGGTTAGGTTAGGTAAGGTTCGTCAGGAAACAGGACAAGTGCTTCCTGACGCGGGTCTTAGATGATGACCCGCCGTTGGAGCTTCTAGTCATATAACCGAGGCCTTCCTCTGGCTTACCGGTCTGCCCCTTTAAAAATTATGGTCATAGCTATAACCATTAAGTACTTCAGGACAACTATAATGAGACATTACAACCATATATAACTACCATTACACCCAACAGCTTACACTACCAAGTGGCTACTAGAGTTCAAGCACTTTAAATGCAATGTAAAGAGCTGGAGAAGTAAGCCAGAAAATGGGAAACAACTTTCTCAGTCGAAGAGACTGAAGTAATTGTCACAACTTAAAATATAATAACATCAGTAGAACCTTTCAATGACAGTCTTGTTGATCGAGAAAATAATTTGCCTTGTTGAATTTGAGCTGCCTATGTCCTGCCCGTTCCTTATAGGAACTCGAAGAGATTATATAGAAACTTGAAGAGTTTCTTAAGGAACTATAGGAAGACGAAGAGTTTCTTTAAGAATTATAAGAACTCAAAAAGTTTCTTTAGGATCTACAGGAACTTCAAGAGTCGTTTAGGTATAGGAACCTGAAGAGTTCCTTTAGGAATTATAGGAACTTGAAGAGTTCCTTTAGGAATTATAGGAACTTGAAGAGTTCCTTTAGGAATTATAGGAACTTGAAGAGTTCCTTTAGGAATTATAGGAACTTGAAGAGTTCCTTTAGGAATTATAGGAACTTGAAGAGTTCCTTTAGGAATTATAGGAACTTGAAGAGTTCCTTTAGGAATTATAGGAACTTGAAGAGTTCCTTTAGGAATGAGAGGGCTGAGTGAGCTAGGTTTAGTGAGAAGGGTATAAGTACCTACCAGTAAGGTGGTTGTGGTGGAATGTTGAATATATGGACAAACTAAGAAGAACTTGAGGTTGCATATAAGTGAGAGATTTCCCTGAGAAGATATTTTTAGAGGAGTTAGAATAAATTATGGATACTCGCCATTATGAATGTAGTGCATTGGTTTGTTCTTTATAAAGATAGATTAAAAGGCTAGAAAAGTGGTGAAATATTGGCTAGGATTGTTAGTGCATCTAATTTATTATTTTGTAACGATGGCTAGAGTTTATGTGGAAAGAATGTTATAAATGTTTATTTTATATACAGCATAATGGAGTTTTTCTGTAACTGTCTATTCTTGCATTTATGATTGTGTGAAAACATATCAGTGAAAGATATGTACATGTTATATCACCCCATATTGTTTTTGCGTATGATTTTGAGTAAAAAGAGTATAATGCATCTATTTTTTTTAGTAACCCATTCATGTAAAAGCTGTTACCTAAATATACATGTAGAAGCATTAACCAACATACTCATCTCTGCGAGTGCATGACACTCACTTTATGTACTGTGATGCACTCTATAATGTGGCAGCCACAGGAAAGAACTTGCCATTGGAAATAAATGGTATAAAATACCGACACAATGGAAATATAAACACATATGCAGTATAATGTGATCCTTTATTGACTACGTTTCGCCCACACAGTGGGCTTTTTCAAGTCACAAACAGAACTGTTTGTGACTTGAAAAAGCCCACTGTGTTGGCGAAACGTAGTCAATAAAGGATCAGATTATACTGCATATGTGTTTATATTTCCAAGAACTTGCCATTGTTGTACAGTCTTTAACAATGTTCAGTTTTAGAAAATATAATTGCATTCCGCTGTCTCATTAATTATACTAATGAACAGGTGGTTCATATAATTCCCGTATCCTCCTTATCATCTCTCCTCCTTCTTCTCTTCCTCTTTTATCTTCATTATGAGACAAAAATACCTAAATAATACCTCTTAAAATTTATAAGAGAGAAATATACATAAAGCTCCAACTTCTTTATAGAAACATATGAACAGAATCTTTAAGCTATGACTCGAAGACCAAGAGCTGGAGACTGGGGGAGCTAGAAGCTATGATGCGTTTGACAAGTACTGAAGCTCATCTATAAAACTGGAAAGCTTCCCAGTCTGTGGACAGGAGCTAGAGTTTACTTGTGGGTTTCCTCCCCCACTTTTCGGGGTAAAGACGAGGGATCCCTGCTTCGTGGGGATCCTAAGAACTAGAGACTCCCCTTTATTCACGCCTCCTTCAGGTTACCAGCGCCCCTGCCTCAGGAGTTCCGTGCCCACTCCACTGATGGGCAGCGGGCAGTGGGTAGCACATTGGGAAAAGGACCGAGTGGGTACATGCCCGACAGGGATCATTCTACAGACATCCAAAATAGCGCCCAACAGACATGATATATAACCTCCCTGACAGCGTCACCCTGGGCTGGCCTGAAGGATACATCGTACAAGCAATATGTTTAACTTACCTGGAGTTTACCTGGAGAGAGTTCCGGGGGTCAACGCCCCCGCGGCCCGGTCTGTGACCAGGCCTCCTTAGGTCAGTGTCCCAGGATGCGACCCACACCAGTCGACTAATACCCAGGTACCCATTTTACTGATGGGGAACATAGACAACAGGTTGAAAGAAACACGTCCAATGTTTCTACTCTGGCTGGGAATCGAACCCAGGCCCTAGCCGTGTGAAGCGAGAGCGTTAACCACCAGGCCACCAGAACTTATGTTATCCCTCTACTCATGTCAGGCAAAAATAAAGAGGCTGACTCCATACATGATCTCAAATGCGAGAAAGTTAAGAGGGCTCATGAGATAACTCAAGTAAATATTTACAAATTGTTAATTATGCCATCACTAAGACACAGCACCACTACACATTACCACTACATATCACTCTACTGACTACCACCACCACACGACTATCACCACTATACCATGCCTCATGGCAAATCACCACCATACATATCACCACGACCAGACATTACTATATTACATACCACCATCACCACCACATCTCTACACACAACAATCACCGTATTCTACCAAATCACATCCCACTATCTACTACCACACTACACATCATGACAAACATCAGTCACTGTACACTAACACATTACATTCCAACTGGATGTGTTACTGTCCAGATTAGATTTTGCCACCGAAGTGGCTAGTTTATTGTGCATCCCATATCCATCCTGTGGACGGTAGCGCGAGAGCATGTGGATACACAAAAGGCCTAGGAACTAGGCCCCAAAGGGTTAACAGGAATACATATGGATTTATATCTACATATCTATAGTTCACTTATCTGTTACAAGCAAATTTAGGAAATTTGCTTAGTATATCTGGTATCTTATTTTCATTAATAAGATATCTTGACATGTCACATAGGTTATTATACTGTCTGTCTCTGTATTCCTCAATAAGTGGACAATTAAGCACATAGTGTTCAAGACAGTGACCATATGCCTGATCACATAATTTACATTTAGTTTGATCATCTGTGTGTCTCCCAAACTGCCAGAAGTACTTGTAACCAAGCCTAAGCCTGGCCACTACAACATCAGTCAGTCTGTTCACATTGCAAGTTGCTCCATAAACATACTTATCTACGTTCATGTTATCATAGTGGGTTATAGATCTACTCAGGCTTCTAACTGCATTCCTATAATAATCATCTTCATTATTTACTTCTCTCCTAATATTATTCCTAATGCTAGACACAGTTATACCAAAGTTATATTCTACGTTCTCCTTCTGGATACTCTTCTTGGCTAACATATCAACTTTATCATGAAGGAGTAATCCAATGTGTGATGGGATCCATAGCAATTGTACATTAATTCCTTTGTCCCTAATTTTTGAGTATCTATACCTGGCTTCCCCAATGAGCATGTTGTTGGAGTCATTATATGAGCCAAGAGCCTTCAATGATGACATAGAATCAGTAATGATGATAGAGTCAAGCTCAGTGTCATAGGTTAGCTTTAGCGCCATTAGGATTGCAAACAATTCAGTTTGCAGTGTAGACGCCCAGTTGTTAATTCTTATGCCTAACTCAACAAATTTATTATCGTTCTTAACTAGGGAGGTGGCAACAAGAGCAGATGCAGCCCTGCCAGAAGACTCCTGTTTAGATCCATCAGTGTATATAACTTGTGATAACTTATTACTACCAGCTAGGCGAAAAATTTCTTCTTGAGCAGTTGCTCTAACAAGAGATTTAAGGAAGGGATTACTAGCAATGAGCTTCTTGGGAGGGACTTGTAGGTATGTGATATTAAATGAACACATCTTCCATGGAGGGGTGAAATGCTCTTGTTGCCTACAGTGATACAGTTCATGCAGGTTATAAAACTTAATGCAATTGCACGTTTTCACAATCCATTTAGATCTGTGTGTATTTACCTCTAGACACTTGGTAAGATTCACTGTGACAGTGTCTGGTTCGTTACTGTCCAGATGTGAGGTAATTTATAGTAGATTGGACCACTATACACTACCATACCACGCACCTCTGTCACCACTACGATTACCAGATACGCCCACCCTACCCATTAGCAGCACTACAAACAACTACCATGCACATATACTAGCAACGCTACAAACAATTACCACACATATACACACACACTTCAACCAACGCCTCCCCATCCACCAACACTGCTATCATCCCCCAGAACCCCACTTAACACCACAGTACAACCACGACACCACAGCACCATCATACAACACCACCAATACCATACACAACCACACACGCCACGACCACGACCACACACACACACACACACACACACACACACACACACACACACACACACACCACATCACCACCCACCATACCTGAGACGCGGAACATCAATATGGAATGCTATATTAGGCAAGGGGCCCAGGGGGTCCAGAGGTGGTATCCCAAGCTCTGGGATGCCGTTGCTAAGGATGGGACGAACAGCTTCTACTGCCTTAACGATGAGAGCAGCAATTTCGTTGTTCCCGGGTGGGTCCTGGCATTCTTCTGTCACGCACACAAGACAAGGATTCAGTAACAGCTTATAAAAAAGAGGAACTGGCAAGATAACAGGTGATATTATAAGACAGGGTATAATGCAGCACATATATAAACTGATCCTCGTTTCGTAATGCCTATGGTGAGGCTGATGTGATAAATAGCACACGAAAGCTTTAAAGTACACTCGTCTATCAATGTTGACAAATACCATCAATTTATTCTCTATATATCTTTTCAGTCTGGGTGAAGAAAACCTAAGTCAGTTAATGCGACAAGGTTGAACGACAAGATAAAGTTGATGTGAAATCTGTGCTAATGTAATCAGTCAGCCAAAGTTGGCCCAGACAAGGCGACTCAGTAACAGTGATGCTCAGCCACTGTAGAATCCGGTAAGATATTTGTTGTTCCTACAGAAATGTTAGGAGAATTTTCGATCGGTTGGTGCCTTAGAGAATTTACGGGGGCAGGGTTAAATTTTGTTTTCTAATTATCTAATTTCAATGAATTTTTATTGTGATTTAAACAGCATTTCTCTATCTTTTGAAACAAAAGTTTCAAAAGATAGAGAAAAAAATAATAATGCACTATTTTATAGGGTACATTGCAAAAATCATAAAAAAATTGGTAAGAGGAACAATGTTCTAATTGACACCAGATGAAAGATAAAAGTCTAAATAGAAACATAATAGGCTTTCGAGCGAGATGCCAATAGATTGCATAATAAAAGAATGCGCCCCTCTGGTTGCTCGGCAAACATCGATGTGATAGTCCAGTTCGGTCCAGACGCTCTGCAGCATATCTGGCGTTATCATGAGAACTACTTCAGTGATCGAAATTTTCAGCTCCTCCAAGGTTGTAGGAGGTGGTTGTGGTACGTAAACTGTACTCTTCACGTATCCCCCAAAAAAGAAGTCACAAACAGTTAGGTCTGGTGACCTCTGCAAGTGGCCTGCGAGGTCACTGGACCTGTTTGTGACTTCTTTCTTTGGGGGTACGTGAAGAGCATAGTTTACGTACCACAACCACCTGCATCCCTGGAGGAGCTGAAAATTTCAATCACTGAAGCAGTTCACATGATAACACCGGATATGCTGCAGAGTGGATCAAACTTGACTAATGCATCGATGTTTGCCGAGCAACCAGAGGGGCGCACATTGAGTGCCTTTAATGCTACCCTATACCACATGAAATTGAATGAAACCTTCATCTGAAGATACTAACTGTGAAAGATTATTATAGTAAAGTTACATGTTATACCTATTTGAAATCAAGGAGTGTTTTTGTGGACACACTGTATATTGCAAATGTCTCGTTCTAAAACAATGCAAATTTGATAATGTGTAAAAAAAATCATGGCATTCTGTCAAACAGTTTTCGCAATATGATTTTTGAAAGGTTGATAAGGTATTCCTGAGAAAAAAGGAAATTCCATTTTCTGTAAAACGCTATGGTTACGGTGCGCCAGACTTCGGCGCACTGTACACCCCTAACACTTGAAGGCAACCCACATGCCACTCAGCAGCACTCACTCAGAGCACTAATATTGAGTCGACAGACATATCATGTAGTGTATCTGGAAAAAAAAATCATAAAAATCGTAATTTTTGGAGCAAAAAAAAAAAAAAAAACACGAATTGGCATCATGTCCTCTTGATGAAAGAAAGAACAAAAAATTAAATTTTTTGAAAAAGATACTTAGATATATGATAGAAACAAGCAGATTGCATTAATATGTTGCCAAAATTATGCACTATTTTTCGGTAAGAAAATATTTTTTTTCCAAAATTTCCCATTTTTTCCCTATCTAAGCCTCCCCCCTTACCTTTTTAAATACTTTTTTTTTACATTCAGTTGTTTTAAAGGTTGAGTGAGGCGAGGAAGATTATAAGACAGAGCTGAGTAATGAAAATGTGACCCAGATACTAGATCAAATACATTTACTTGTTAAAACTTAATTTAGGTAATTAAAGATGTTACAGTCAGATTCATCCTGGCCTGAGGCTATTGTCTTTCTTTTAATTTTCTTCAAACAATGAACTTCATGCGCTCTGTGTCAAGAGGGACCGACGAGGATGTGGGAAGTGTTCTTTACAGTTAGGTTAAGAATGAGGTCGTTAGAAGGAAAAGTCGGTGTGATTTACGTCTCAATGGATTGGACACTCAATCTGTGTTATATTTTTTTATTAACACATCGGCAGTTTCCCACCGAGGCCGGGTGACTCGACAAAGGAGAAACACTTTAATCATCATTCACTCCATTACTGTCTTGCCAAAGGCGTGCCTACACTATAGTTCAAAAACTGCAACATATCTCCACCCATCCTTCAGAGTGCAGGTAATGTACTTTCCACCTCCAGGACTCAAGTCCAGCTAACTAGTTTCCCTAAATCCCTTCATAAATATTACTTTGGTCATACTCCAACAGCACATCAAGTTATAAAAACAATTTACCGTCACTAGCTCCTATCTAACAAGCTCACGTACGCTTCCTGAGAGTCTAAACCCCTCACACAAAATTTCCTTTACCCCCTCCCTCCAACATTTCCTAGAACGACCCCTACCTTGCCTTCCTTCCACTACAGATTTATATGCACTCCAAGTTATTCTATTTTGTTTCATCCTCTCTAAATGTCCGAACCATCTCAGTAACCCCTCCTCAGTGCTCTGAATATTTTGGAAACCCTGCACCTCCTAATCTTCAAGCTGTGGATTCTCTGCATAATATTCACACCACACATTGCCCTCAGAAATGACATCTCCACTGCCTCCAGCCTTCTCCTTGTTGCAACATTCACCACCCATGCTTCACACCCATATAAGAGTGTTGGTATAGCTATACTCTCATACAGTCCCTTCTTTGCTTCCATGGATAAAGTTCTTTGTCCCCCACAGACTCCTCAGTGCACTATTCACCATTTTCCCCTCATTTCTGTGGTTCACCTCGTCTTTCATCTGCTGACAAATCCACTCCCAGATATCAGAACATATTCACTTCCTCCATACTCCCTCCATCTCGTCACCTTGCTCTTCTCTGTGTTTCCTTTCAATTTCCTTCTTTTACACACCCTCCCAAATTCGTCCACCAACCTCTCTAACTTCTCTTTAGAATCTCTCAAAAGCAGAGTTTCATCAGGAAAAAGCACACCTCTGTGTATTATACAATATTTTTTGGGTAGTCAAAACGTCAGCAGTTGCGACACTTCTGAGGCGTTTGTTTAGGTAACTTACAGCCAACCAATGATTTGCAGTGTTGACTAAGGGAAGCTCCAGTCAGAAAAAATGGACATAACTTTGAACTTTGGTGGCTGGTAAGCCCTTAAGTTTGAACTGTACATGAATATCTGAAGAACACTCTTGCATGTGAGAATGCTACAGTTCCACAATAGAAATTAAGGGTGAAGCATCTATCTGCTGTAATATCTGCCTGTAATGTGGAGCAACAGCAACCTTTTCAACCTGGACAATGTGTATCCCACTCTTCAGTGCATGGAAGGAGATATGTGGATCAACGGAGGCCAGGAGAGTTTGAGCAAATCAATGATCACTGAGGAACACATCAGGTATTAGGAGTTTGAGTATGAAAATCTTGTCCATGGATAGTGTCCAAAGACATTTTTAAGTGGAAGTGGAACCCACGTTGGGATATCTTCCTACAGCGTGGGTACTTCAAGACAGTTGGGTCATCAGTGGTATGTCAAAGGCGTTTGGCAGCTGGCCGGAGACAGCTCTGTTTAAGCGTAAACGATCCGTAAACCGTCATAGCGTAGTGGGAAATGCTGTGAAGGCATGGTCAAGGTACAGCAGTGGTCAGGGTTATCTGAGAGAAAATGCACAACACTAGTATCGGATTAAGCTTCTGGGTAATCGCTTCAAACCAATTTCTGGTTCCTAGAACAATCCGTGTCCGTGCTGGGTCAGTAAGGGTTGTCACAATCTAAACAGTCAGAAAAGTGGAGTCATCGTCACTGATATGAAGAGAGAAGTGGAAAATGTCCTTGATATAAATGAAATGAATTCACAAATTCACCTCGAGTAGCAGTCTCTACCGATGTGACAAACATTGTCGTTGTTCTTGGAAACAACCTTCTGCCTTACTTGATGTTCTACACCACAAAGGCATCTTCAGAAATAATTGAGCAAGAACTAGAACGAAGGCCATGAGTTGAGCACCTTCAGATGCCACACCCAGCTAGGTTGGTAGGCAGTGTCTAGTAATACTTCTACCATCTACCGCTGGATGGTCATCTGTTATTTCGCTGCTGGGTTACCCGACATGTCCTAAGATGGGCTCAGATTTAATTGGGTGGAGTGACACGTCCACCACACACTACCCTCGCAAGGAATGGTAGAAAAGGGCTGGATAGAGATCTATTTTCCTTTCCTCAATGAATGGAATTCTAAGAAAAGGAAAATGTCACCGCTGAGACAATAAAAAAATGGAGGAGTAGGGAATATTTGGACTCAGTATGAGTAATGGAAGGAGAGATTCAATTTATCGGATGAAGAAGTCTTCGCCAACAAGTGGGAGAGGGGACTCCAGGGATAGGGAAATTGTACAGGGATAGTGGACGGAAGGAGAGAGGAAGGTTCTCGGTGGTAGGTGATGTAAGGAGGTAGTTCTATTGTTAACAGCGTCGTCATTATCATTACTCTTAATTATTTCTTACCTAGTGCCTGAGCGCTGGAGACAGCAGGCAGCAGCAGTGCCATCATCACCGCCACCACCACCATTCCACTAATCAGCGACTTCATGACTGATACTGGGAAGAATCAAAATACAGGATCTGTGGTTAGTAGTACTGGGAAGAGCCAGGAGAAATGCAATTGGTTAGTGGTACTAAGAAGAACAGGGACGTTGGGTTAATGTGTACTTGTCCTGGGTAGAACCATGTGTGTGTGTATATGTACTCGCCTTTATTGGGTTGCAGGGGTCGAGTGTATGTATACTCACCTATATGTAGTTGCAGGGGTCAATTCAGTTCTAGGCCCCACCTCTTCGCTGTGTGTGTGTAAAGTATTAAAAATTCAACTAAAAAATAAACCTTAATCGTCATTAACTTAAAGAACATTATATCTACAATTTTAATAAAACACTTCACTTTCTAATGCTACCTTCTAAGAGCTACCTTTTTCCAATGGACACCTTGCTGGATCCTCACCTCAGTATGCGTGTGATCCTCAAGAAGTCCAGTGAGAGAATGAGACAAGTACAGAAGTGCTGCTTGGGAGGCAGCAACTGTCAAAACCATTCCTTATCTCTCTCTCTCTCTCTTTCTCTCTTTTACACAAGGGATTTACAAGGTTAGGTTAAGGGCTCTTACCTTTGTTTTCAAGCTAAGAACTGCTGCTGTATCAGCTCATTATAAAGCCTCGTACTCAATTGATTTAAAATATTGATTGCCACAGACGTTGCTTGTTGCTTTTTCTTCCTCTAACCTTTTTATTTTATTTTACTCATAACTCGAGAACGCCTCATCCAATCGGCTTCAAATTTTGTTTGCGTGTTGTGAGTGGAGACAGCCTCCACTGATAGGCTTCAGAATTTCAACAGTGGTGTTTCCAACTTAAAAGAAGGTTAGTGTAGTTAATGGTGTGTTGTTGACATTTTGCCATTTTTAAAATCGAAATGATACAGTACGAGGTGTTTAAAAATGACCTTTTTAAAATTCCTTGTATTATTTTACTATATTGCATTGTTGTTTTGATGCTGGTGAGGGGTCTTGATCCAAGGAACTGGGCTAATCTCTCCCTTGCTTGGATCAAATCTGAATGCTTCCCATTCCACAGGGTAATATGACCCATAATGATTTAACGCTTTTCTCTGATGAAAATGTAACAATTGTGAGCGGCACCAGTCTTCAATGGCTCAAGTATTGTGTAAAATGGATGGAATGTTTGATGGATTTAGGCTGTGTAGGCACAATTTTTGTTGGAGTCTGTGTAATAACTAGAGAACGCATCATCGGGTCGGCTTTAAACTTTAAGTGTTGATGTGTTGTCCTCAAGGTAAACAATCCCTTCATGTTAGGTTGTGTAAGTAATCTTGTGATAATTTTATTTATCAAATTAGTTTTTGCAAACAAAGTGGAGAATGTTTATTCTGTTCATAAATAAATAAATTTGTTTGACTTTGTTTATCTTAGGTTAAATGAACTTAATGTTTTTTTATGTCTATAACATCTGTCTGCACTCACCACCACGCGAAAAATTTGCATATTATGTACACTAAACTTCCATAGAGCCTACTGCATTATTTGTAACATTTCATACACACAGAGAAAGTGTGAGATTTATATCCACTGTGTATGTCACACACACACACACACACCTACACACACACACACACACCTACACACACACACACACACACACACCTACACACACACACACACACACCTACACACACACACACACACACACACACACACACACACACCTACACACACACACACACACACACACACACACACACACACACACACACACACACACACACACACACACACACACACACACACACACACACACCTACACACACACACACGCACACACACACACACACACACCTACACACACACACACACACACACACACACACACACACACACACACACACACACACAGAAGACAGAGTACAGGTACAGAGACAGAGAACTCAGGAAAATAAAGATATTAGCCGAAGAGCCAGAAATGAATATGCACAGATAAGAAGGGAGGCTCAGCGACAATATGAAAATGACATAGCATCGAAAGTCAAGACTGACCCGAAGCTGTTGTACAG
This sequence comes from Cherax quadricarinatus, assembly GCF_038502225.1. Classification (NCBI taxonomy): domain Eukaryota; kingdom Metazoa; phylum Arthropoda; class Malacostraca; order Decapoda; family Parastacidae; genus Cherax; species Cherax quadricarinatus. The sequence continues at coordinate 26,204,126 of NC_091346.1, read as the reverse complement.
CCACATCAGGAGGAAAACAACAGTCAAGGACCAGGTAATCAGACTGAGGAAGGGTGATGGGGAATTCACAAGAAACGACCGAGAGGTATGTCAGGAGCTCAACACGAGATTTAAAGAAGTATTTACAGTGGAAACCAGTAGGACTCCAGGAAATCAGAACAGGGGGGTACACCAGCAAGTGCTGGATGAGGTACATATAACCAAGGAGGAAGTGAAGAAGCTGCTATGCGAACTTGACACCTCAAAGGCGGTGGGACCAGACAACATCTCTCCGTGGGTCCTTAAAGAGGGAGCAGAGATATTGTGTGTGCCATTAACAAAGATCTTCAACACATCATTTGAAACTGGGCAACTCCCTGAGGTATGGAAGATGGCAAATGTAGTCCCAATTTTTAAAAAGGGAGACAGACATGAGGCACTAAACTACAGACCTGTATCACTAACGTGTATAGTATGCAAGGTCATGGAGAAGATAATCAGGAGGAGAGTGGTGGAGCACCTGGAAAGAAACAAGTGTATAATTGACAACCAGCATGGTTTCAGGGAAGGAAAATCCTGTGTCACAAACCTACTAGAGTTTTATGACAAGGTGACAGAAGTAAGACAAGAGAGAGAGGGATGGATCGACTGCATTTTTTTGGACTGCAAAAAGGCCTTCGACACAGTTCCTCACAAGAGGTTACTGAAAAAGCTAGAAGATCAGGCACACATAACAGGAAAGGCACTGCAATGGATCAGAGAATACCTGACAGGGAGGCAACAACGAGTCATGGTACGTGACGAGGTGTCAGAGTGGGCGCTTGTGACAAGCGGGGTTCCACAGGGGTCAGTCCTAGGACCTGTGCTGTTCTTGGTATATGTGAACGACATAACGGAAGGGATAGACTCAGAAGTGTCCTTGTTTGCAGATGATGTGAAGTTAATGAGAAGAATCAAATCGGATGAGGATCAGGCAGGACTACAAAGAGACCTGGACAGGCTACAAGCCTGGTCCAGAAACTGGCTCCTTGAGTTTAACCCTGCCAAATGCAAAGTCATGAAGATTGGGGAAGGGCAAAGAAGACCGCAGACACAATATAATTTAGATGGCCAAAGACTGCAAACCTCACTCAAGGAAAAAGATCTGGGGGTGAGTATAACACCGAGCATATCTCCTGAGGCGCACATAAATCAGATAACTGCTGCAGCATACGGGCGCCTGGCAAACCTACGGATAGCGTTCCGATACCTCAATAAGGAGTCGTTCAAGACACTGTATACCATTTACGTCAGGCCCATACTGGAGTATGCAGCACCAGTTTGGAATCCACACCTAGTCAAGCACGTCAAGAAATTAGAGAAAGTGCAAAGGTTTGCAACAAGACTAGTCCCAGAGCTACGGGGATTGTCGTACGAAGAAAGGTTGAGGGAAATCGGCCTGACGACACTGGAGGCCAGGAGGGTCAGGGGAGACATGATAACGACATATAAAATACTGCGCGGAATAGACACGGTGGACAAAGACAGGATGTTCCAGAGATGGGACACATACACAAGAGGTCACAATTGGAAGTTGAAGACTCAGATGAATCAAAGGGATGTTAGGAAGTATTTCTTCAGTCATAGAGTAGTCAAGTCGTGGAATAGTCTAGAAAGTGAAGTAGTGGAGGCGGGAACCATACATAGTTTTAAGGCGAGGTATGATAAAGCTCATGGAGCAGGGAGAGAGAGGACCTAGTAGCAATCAGTGAAGAGGCGGGGCCAGGAGCTATGACTCGACCCCTGCAACCACAAATAGGTGAGTACAAATAGGTGAGTACACACACACACACACACACACACCTACACACACACACACACAAAGGGAACAGGGGGGGGGGTGGAGGAGTGGCATTGCTGATCAAAAATCGCTGGAATTTTGATGAGCTGGATCAGGGAATACTTGTCAGGAAGACAGCAGCGAGTCATGGTACGTGGCGAGGTGTCAGAGTGGGCACCTGTGACCAGCGGGGTCCCACAGGGGTCAGTCCTAGGACCAGTGCTGTTTCTGGTATTTGTGAACGACATGACGGAAGGAATAGACTCTGAGGTGTCCCTGTTTGCAGATGACGTGAAGTTGATGAGAAGAATTCACTCAATCGAAGACCAGGCAGAACTACAAAGGGATCTGGACAGGCTGCAGACCTGGTCCAGCAATTGGCTCCTGGAGTTCAATCCCACCAAGTGCAAAGTCATGAAGATTGGGGAAGGGCAAAGAAGACCGCAGACGGAGTACAGTCTAGGGGGCCAGAGACTACAAACCTCACTCAAGGAAAAAGATCTTGGGGTGAGTATAACACCAGGCACATCTCCTGAAGCGCACATCAACCAAATAACTGCTGCAGCATATGGGCGCCTAGCAAACCTCAGAACAGCATTCCGACATCTTAATAAGGAATCGTTCAGGACCCTGTACACCGTGTACGTTAGGCCCATATTGGAGTATGCGGCACCAGTTTGGAACCCACACCTAGCCAAGCACGTAAAGAAACTAGAGAAAATGCAAAGGTTTGCAACAAGACTAGTCCCAGAGCTAAGAGGTATGTCCTACGAGGAGAGGTTAAGGGAAATCAACCTGACGACACTGGAGGAGAGGAGAGATAGGGGGGACATGATAACGACATACAAAATACTGAGAGGAATTGACAAGGTGGACAAAGACAGGATGTTCCAGAGATTGGACACAGTAACAAGGGGACACAGTTGGAAGTTGAAGACACAGATGAATCACAGTGATGTTAGGAAGGATTTCTTCAGCCACAGAGTAGTCAGTAAGTGGAATAGTTTGGGAAGCGATGTAGTGGAGGCAGGATCCATACATAGCTTTAATCAGAGGTATGATAAAGCTCACGGTTCAGGGAGAGTGACCTAGTAGCGATCAGTGAAGAGGCGGGCCCAGGAGCTCGGGATCGACCCCCGCAACCTCAATTAGGTGAGTACACACACACACACACACACACACACACACACACACACACACACACACACACACACACACACACACACACACACACACACACACACACACACACACACACACACACACACACACACATACAGGCACACACCTCATGCATCAACATGTTAGAGACACTACCAGAGAGAGAGGAGAGGATGAACCAGCAAGGCTGGACCTTGTATTCACCTTGAGTAGTTCGGACATCGAGGGTATCATGTATGAAAGGCCCCTGGGAGCTAGTGATCATGTGGTTCTGTGCTTCGACTACATAGTTGAGCTCCAAGTGGAGAGAGTAGCAGGAATAGGCTGGGAAAAACCAAACTACAAAAGGGGGAACTACTCAGGCATGAGGAACTTCCTTCAAGACATTCAGTGGGAGAGGGAACTGAAAGGAAAACCAGTACAAGAAATGATGGACTATGTCACAACAAAATGCAAGGAGGCAGAGGAGAGGTTTGTTCCCAAGGGAAACAGAAATAATGGGAAGAACAGAACGAGTCCTTGGTTCACCCAAAGGTGTAGGGAGGCAAAAACTAGGTGTACTAGAGAATTGAAAAGGTACAGAAGACAGAGAACTCAGGAAAATAAAGAAATCAGCCGAAGAGCCAGAAACGAATATGCACAGATAAGAAGGGAGGCTCAGAGACAATATGAAAATGACATAGCATCAAAAGTAAAGACTGACCCGAAGCTGTTGTACAGCCACATCAGGAGGGAAACAACAGTCAAGGACCAGGTAATCAGACTGAGGAAGGGTGATGGGAAATTCACAAGAAACGACCAAGAGGTATGTCAGGAGCTCAACACAAGATTTAAAGAGGTATTTACAGTAACAACCAGTAGGACTCCAGGAAATCAGAACAGGGGGGCACACCAGCAAGTGCTGGATGAGGTACATATAACCAAGGAGGAAGTGAAGAAGCTGCTATGCGAACTTGACACCTCAAAGGCGGTGGGACAAGACAACATCTCTCCATGGGTCCTTAAAGAGGGAGCAGAGATATTGTGTGAGCCATTAACAAAGATCTTCAACACATCATTTGAAACTGGGCAACTCCCTGAGGTATGGAAAATGGCAAATGTAGTCCCAATTTTTAAAAAGGGAGACAGACATGAGGCACTAAACTACAGACCTGTATCACTAACGTGTATAGTATGCAAGGTCATGGAGAAGATCATCAGGAGGAGGGTGGTGGGGCACCTGGAAAGAAACAAGTGTATAATTGACAACCAGCACGGTTTCAGGGAAGGAAAATCCTGTGTCACAAACCTACTAGAGTTTTATGACAAGGTGACAGAAGTAAGACAAGAGAGAGAGGGGTGGATCGACTGCATATTTTTGGACTGCAAGAAGGCCTTCGACACAGTTCCTCACAAGAGGTTACTGCAAAAGCTAGAGGATCAGGCACACATAACAGGAAAGGCACTGTAATGCATCAGAGAATATCTGACACGGAGGCAACAAAGAGTCATGGTACGCGACAAGGTGTCAGAGTGGGCGCCTGTGACAAGCAGGGTTCTACAGGGGTCAGTCCTAGGACCTGTGCTGTTCTTGGTATATGTGAACGACATAACGGAAGAGATAGACTCAGAAGTGTCCTTGTTTGCAGATGATGCGAAGTTAATGAGAAGAATCAAATCGGATGAGGATCAGGCAGGACCACAAAGAGACCTGGACAGGCTACAAGCCTGGTCCAGCAACTGGCTCCTTGATTTTAACCCTGCCAAATGCAAAGTCATGAAGATTGGGGAAGGGCAAAGAAGACCGCAGACACAGTATAGTTTAGATGGCCCAAGACTGCAAACCTCACTCAAGGAAAAAGATCTGGGGGTGAGTATAACACCGAGCATATCTCCTGAGGCGCACATCAATCAGATAGCTGCTGCAGCATACGGGCGCCTGGCAAACCTACGGATAGCGTTCCGATACCTCAGTAAGGATTCGTTTAAGACTCTGTATACCATTTACGTCAGGCCCATACTGGAGTATGCAGCACCAGTTTGGAATCCACACCTAGTCAAGCACGTCAAGAAATTAGAGAAAGTGCAAAGGTTTGCAACAAGGCTAGTCCCAGAGCTACGGGGATTGTCCTACGAAGAAAGGTTGAGGGAAATCGGCCTGACGACACTGGAGGACAGGAGGGTCAGGGGAGACATGATAACGACATATAAAATACTGCGCGGAATAGACAAGGTGGACAAAGACGGGATGTTCCAGAGAAGGGACACAGACACAAGAGGTCACAATTGGAAGTTGAAGACTCAGATGAATCAAAGGGATGTTAGGAAGTATTTCTTCAGTCATAGAGTAGTCAGGCCGTGGAATAGCATAGAAAATAACGTAGTGGAGGCGGGAACCATACATAGTTTTAAGGCGAGGTATGATAGAGCTCATGGGGCAGGGAGAGAGAGGACCTAGTAGCAATCAGCGAAGAGGCGGGGCCAGGAGCTGTGACTCGGCCCCTGCAACCACAAATAGGTGAGTCCAAATAGGTGAGTACACACACACACACACACACACACACACACACACACACACACACACACACACACACACACACACACACACACACACACACACACACACACACACACACACACACACACACACACACACACACACACACACACAGTCGTAGAACCAGAAACGAATATGCACAGATAAGAAGGGAGGCCCAAAGACAATATGAAAATGACATAGCAGCGAAAGCCAAATCTGACCCGAAACTGTTGTACAGCCACATCAGGAGGAAAACAACAGTCAAGGACCAGGTAATCAGGCTAAGGAAGGAAGGAGGAGAGACAACAAGAAATGACCGTGAAGTATGTGAGGAACTCAACAAGAGATTCAAAGAAGTGTTCACAGAGAAGACAGAAGGGGCTCCAGAAAGACGGAGAGGTGGGGCACACCACCATGTGCTGGACACAGTGCACACAACCGAGGAAGAAGTGAAGAGGCTTCTGAGTGAGCTAGATACCCCAAAGGCAATGGGGCCAGATAACATCTCCCCATGGGTATTGAGAGAGGGAGGAGAGGCACTATGTGTACCCCTAACAACAATATTCAATACATCTATCGAAACAGGGAGATTGCCTGAGGCATGGAAGACAGCAAATGTAGTCCCAGTCTTTAAAAAAGGAGACAGACATGAAGCATTAAACTACAGACCAGTGTCACTGACATGTATAGTATGCAAAATCATGGAGAAGATTATCAGGAGAAGAGTGGTGGAACACCTAGAAAGGAACGATCTCAACAACAGCAGCCAACATGGTTTCAGGGACGGGAAATCCTGTGTCACAAACCTACTGGAGTTCTATGACATGGTGACAGCAGTAAGACAAGAGAGAGAGGGGTGGGTGGATTGCATTTTCTTGGACTGCAAGAAGGCGTTTGACACAGTTCCACACAAGAGATTGGTGCAAAAACTGGAGGACCAAGCAGGGATAACAGGGAAGGCACTACAATGGATCAGGGAATACTTGACAGGAAGACAGCAGCGAGTCATGGTACGTGGCGAGGTGTCAGAGTGGGCACCTGTGACCAGCAGGGTCCCACAGGGGTCAGTCCTAGGACCAGTGCTGTTTCTGGTATTTGTGAACGACATGACGGAATGAATAGACTCTGAGGTGTCCCTGTTTGCAGATGACGTGAAGTTGATGAGAAGAATTCACTCGATCGAAGACCAGGCAGAACTACAAAGGGATCTGGACAGGCTGCAGACCTGGTCCAGCAATTGGCTCCTGGAGTTCAATCCCACCAAGTGCAAAGTCATGAAGATTGGGGAAGGGCAAAGAAGACCGCAGACGGAGTACAGTCTAGGGGGCCAGAGACTACAAACCTCACTCAAGGAAAAAGATCTTGGGGTGAGTATAACACCAGGCACATCTCCTGAAGCGCACATCAACCAAATAACTGCTGCAGCATATGGGCGCCTAGCAAACCTCAGAACAGCATTCCGACATCTTAATAAGGAATCATTCAGGACCCTGTACACCGTGTACGTTAGGCCCATATTGGAGTATGCGGCACCAGTTTGGAACCCACACCTAGCCAAGCACGTAAAGAAACTAGAGAAAGTGCAAAGGTTTGCAACAAGACTAGTCCCAGAGCTAAGAGGTATGTCCTACGAGGAGAGGTTAAGGGAAATCAACCTGACGACACTGGAGGAGAGGAGAGATAGGGGGGACATGATAACGACATACAAAATACTGAGAGGAATTGACAAGGTGGACAAAGACAGGATGTTCCAGAGATTGGACACAGTAACAAGGGGACACAGTTGGAAGCTGAAGACACAGATGAATCACAGGGATGTTAGGAAGTATTTCTTCAGCCACAGAGTAGTCAGTAAGTGGAATAGTTTGGGAAGTGATGTAGTGGAGGCAGGATCCATACATAGCTTTAAGCAGAGGTATGATAAAGCTCACGGCTCAGGGAGAGTGACCTAGTAGCGATCAGTGAAGAGGCCGGGCCAGGAGCTCGGACTCGACCCCCGCAACCTCAACTAGGTGAGTACACACACACACACACACACACACACACACACACACAGGATCAGGCAGGACTACAAAGAGACCTGGACAGGCTACAAGCCTGGTCCAGCAACTGGCTCCTTGAGTTTAACCCTGCCAAATGCAAAGTCATGAAGATTGGGGAAGGGCAAAGAAGACCACAGACACAATATAGTTTAGATGGCCAAAGACTGCAAACCTCACTCAAGGAAAAAGATCTGGGGGTGAGTATAACACCGAGCATATCTCCTGAGGCGCACATCAATCAGATAACTGCTGCAGCATACGGGCGCCTGGCAAACCTACGGATAGCGTTCCGATACCTCAGTAAGGATTCGTTCAAGACTCTGTATACCATTTACGTCAGGCCCATACTGGAGTATGCAGCACCAGTTTGGAATCCACACCTTGTCAAGCACGTCAAGAAATTAGAGAAAGTGCAAAGGTTTGCAACAAGACTAGTCCCAGAGCTACGGGGATTGTCCTACGAAGAAAGGTTGAGGGAAATCAGCCTGACGACACTGGAGGACAGGAGGGTTATATGATAACGACATATAAAATACTGCGCGGAATAGACAAGGTGGACAAAGACGGGATGTTCCATAGAAGGGACACAGACACAAGAGGTCACAACTGGAAGTTGAAGACTCAGATGAATCAAAGGGATGTTAGGAAGTATTTCTTCAGTCATAGAGTAGTCAGGCCGTGGAATAGCCTAGAAAGTGACGTAGTGTAGGCGGGAACCATACATAGTTTTAAGGCGAGGTATGATAAAGCTCATGGGGCAGGGAGAGAGAGGACCTAGTAGCAATCAGCGAAGAGGTGGGGCCAGGAGCTATGACTCGACCCCTGCAACCACAAATAGGTGAGTACAAATAGGTGAGTACACGCACACACACACACACACACACACACACACACACACACACACACACACACACACACATACACACATACACCCCAAACAGTTGTCAACTAATAAGTGTATCTCATGACATTATTCAAAAAGAACTATGCAGGTTAAACCCAACTAAGAGCACAGGCCCTGATAACATCCCGTCTAAGTTCCTAAAAGATGGTGCTTCTGAGCTGTCAATCCCTATTGCTCACATAATAAATTTGTCCATCACCACTAATACCGTACCAGAGGGGTTTAAGGAGGCCAGAGTTACTCCTATCTTCAAGAAAAATAGTAGGTCTGATGTAAGCAACTATAGGCCTGTTAGTATACTCAGTGTAATATCCAAAATTCTAGAGAGGGCGGTGTACTCTCAAGTAGTTAAGTATCTCAATGACAACAACATTCTCCGTAGCTATCAATCAGGCTATCAGGCTTTAGAAGATCTTACTCAACCGACACCTCCCTAATTAATCTGATGGATTACTTGAGAACTGAAATGCCAATGGGGAACCTCATAGGAATGGTAACCTTAGAATTGGAAAAGGTCTTCGATACTGTCACCCACAATATATTATGTAGAAACTTCAAGCAATCGGTATAGGTTCTGTAGACTGGTTTAAGTCCTACCTAAGCAACAGGAGACAAATTGCCAAAATCAACAAAACGGAATCAGAACCCCTGCCGATAGCATGTGGAGTTCCCCAAGGTAGTATTCTGGGCCCCTTATTATTCTTATGCTATGTTAATGACATGCCTATCAGTGTCAAGTCAAATTCCTACTGTATGCAGATGACGGTGCTCTGTTAGTGTCAGGTAAAGACCCACAAGATATAGCTAATGTTTTAACACTGGAACTGGAGTCCTGCAGCAAATGGTTAGTAGACAACAAACTATCGTTACACCTCGGGAAAACTGAAGCTATTCTCTTTGGCACGAAACATAAACTGAGAAGAGTAAATAATTTTAATGTCCTGTCTAATGGGGAGTCCATCACTTCAATTTCCTCAGTAAAATATCTGGGAATCCCCTTTGACCCATGCATGTCAGGAGAATTGATAGGGAACAGTGTAGTAAGGAAAGCGAAAGCCACACTGAAGTTCCTCTACAGACAAGCACAGTGTCTACCTACTGAGGCTCGCAGGACCCTATGTCTAGTGTCATATGGACTACGCTTGCTCTTCATGGTACTCTGCCTTGACAAAAAAACTGAAGGATAGACTGCAAATCACCCAGAACAAAACTGTAAGATTCATCCTGGACCTGGGTCCAAGAGAACACGTAGGCCAGGATGAATTACAGCAGTTGGATATGCTGAATGTTGAAGACAGAGTAAAACAACTAAAGTTAAATCATGTTTACAAAATTGCTCACAAACAGTGTCCAGAATATCTTGCTGTCAATTTTGTCAAGGTTGGGAACCAAAGCAATCATAGTACTAGGGGGAGAGAGCACAACTTTGTAGTACCTACAGTCATTGGCCAGGCTTCAAACACCTTTTATTGTACAGCAATAAAGGAATGGAACAGACTGCCTGCATATGTCAAAGCCAGTCATAGCATGAACCAGTTCAAGAAGAGTGCCAAAAGGTGTCTGATGAATGTAGCTACAGAAAGGGAGGGGAATGATTTTCTATTTTTTAGCTAACACACGTGTAAATTTTACCTTATTCCTAGTAATGACCCTCGTATTGTAGATAGTCTTAATGACCCTCGTGTAGTAGATAGTCTTTTTAGTATGATAATAAGATGTTATCTTCATTGTAGAATAATAAGAAAATATTATAACCTTTATATTATAATAATAAGGTAAAAGGACCCCAATGGAAATAAGTCACTCTGTCTGACTTATTGGGTTATCCCAGGTTCTCTACACATATGCTGCTATGTATGATAATTCTATGTAACTGTATTTGTGTATACCTGAATAAACTTACTTACTTACTTACAAACATACACATACGCAAAGACAAACACATACACAAACTCATACACAAACACATACACAAACAAACACAGGCACAATTAATTTAAAAGATGATTGCAAAGGGAAATTGTATTTCATTTCTTTAAGTCTTATCGGTCTTCTTTGGAAAGAAAAATTGGATTGATTTTGGCCTATGAAAGCCACAGGTTGATTTTTAATAAAAACATGAAAAAAAAAGAAAAAAAAAAGAAGGAACTGCGTCTCATGCGATAATTTCTGAGTGTCGCGCATCTGATTAACTTCAACTCTTCGATGATGATACCATGATAATACAACTTCTGAGCGGCTTCAAGGTTAATTTATGTGTGTATTTTAGGATAATGGTAGCTATTATACAAAAAATGGTTATAACCATAACCATAATTATAAAGGGATGGAGGGGTAAGCCAGCAGAAGGCCTCTGTCAGATGACCATAAGCTGCAGGTGTGGGTCAGGATCCTCGTCAGGAAACACTTGTCCTGTTTCCTGACATAATATCTACCTAGGATAATGGTGTCTTGGAAAGGTTTAAATCATATTTGGGGTGAGTCTTAATTTACTGTTTTTATTGAATATATTTGAACATTAGTTTTAATGCGATGATTTGTGGAATGCCTCTTTTGATTCCCTTTAAATCTTCATTGCTAATACCTAAAGCTGCATTGTCTTGGCTCCCACAGCGACCAAAATACATCTATGATCTCCTGTGTATTCATTTGTGATTTATGGCAGGGACAATGGCGGCAGTGTTTACACTCGAAGAAGGGACAATGGCGGCAGTGTTTACACTCGAAGGGACAATGGCGGCAGTGTTTACACTCGAAGAAGGGACAATGGCGGCAGTTGTGATGAATGGTTTGAAAAACCGACAAGTTGAAGATTGAGACACTTATGCAGCATATGGGAATCTTTATTCAGGAAACGTTTCGCCACACAGTGGCTTCATCAGTCCAATACAAAGAGGAAGGCGTAAGGAGTGGAGGAGAATGAGGTAATCAGTCCCTCAACCTGGAGTCGATGTGTTCAGTCCATCAATCTTGTAGAATGTGACATTCTACAAGATTGATGGACTGAACACATCGACTCCAGGTTGAGGGACTGATTACCTCATTCTCCTCCACTCCTTACGCCTTCCTCTTTGTATTGGACTGATGAAGCCACTGTGTGGCGAAACGTTTCCTGAATAAAGATTCCCATATGCTGCATAAGTGTCTCAATCTTCAATGGCGGCAGTGTTTACACTCGAAGAAGGGACAATGGCGGCAGTGTTTACACTCGAAGGGACAATGGCGGCAGTGTTTACACTCGAAGAAGGGACAATGGCGGCAGTGTTTACACTCGAAGAAGGGACAATGGCGGCAGTGTTTACACTCGAAGCATTAGAAGACTTACTTTAAAACTTGTCTTGTTTGCAAGACTTGTAAATTAATTTCTAGAGGTGAAAGTGAGTATCGTAGACTCACCGCCATGATCCAGCTGCTCTAGACTATTGGTCTGTGCCGCAGTCTCTATCTTCATAAAAATCAGGTGTTATGTTGGTTTTGATTATTGTACTTAGTATATTGTAAAGTTTGATTTTCTGATATACTCGCAATGATGAGGAGTTTCAACTAGAAACTGGCTGCTATTGTAGCCTGGCTGCTCTTGTAGTCTGGCTGCTCTTGTAGTCTGGCTGCTCTTGTAGCCTGGCTGCTATTGTAGCCTGGCTGCTCTTGTAGTCTGGCTACTCTTGTAGCCTGGCTGCTATTGTAGCCTGGCTGCTATTGTAGCCTGGCTACTCTTGTAGCCTGGCTGCTCTTGTAGCCTGGCTGCTCTTGTAGCCTGGCTGCTTTTGTAGTTTGGCTGCACTTGTAGGCTATCTGCTCTTGTAGTGTTTAGGGATCTTTGTTTTTGGCCGGGTCACCAAGAACAACAATCTTTGTTTACATTGTCTCCCTCAAGTGGTGTGCCTCAGAACCAACGGGACGAAGCTGTAGCAAAGCCAGAGGACCATGAAGCCGGCATTAACATTTTTTTTCTGATCCACTGTTTTGGAGATAATTATCTGTCTTTATAAATATAAGTGTTGTCCAGACCATCTGCCTATCTTCAGTTTAGGATCTTATAGGGTAGCATAGTAACTATCTGGACAATTCTGTCTGCCATCGAGTCTCCATAGTTGAGCTATCCTTGGTACTGAGTAGCTGACTGTGGCAAGACGTTACTTGATGATATTGTCCACCTCTTCATATCTTGGGCGCCTTCCTCTCAGCTAATGTTAATGAAGCCATGGTGGCTGAATTAGCCCACTGATGCAGTTCCGCAGATACAACTGTGTTCTAAATTGTTACTCCAATACCAATGGCCTAAGGGTTGAGAAACGTGCCAGAAGAATAATTAGGGAAAACTGATAGTAAATAATGAAAATGAAACAAGATTTATTTTCACAGCTAAGAACCAAGTCCTTTCCTTGAAAAAGTCTCAAGTTCTTTTGATATATTCTTCACAATTTGGCCAGCCTACTGGGACTGCTTGTCTCTTTTTAGGGTAAACTGAATTGGTTGGAGAGAATGCAGACATATTCCACTACCTTACGCCTTCGATGGGCTTAAGGACACGAATCCCAACAGGGATTTTGAAGCACTCCGTGAGAATCTAGAACTAATCTCTAATTACTACCACTATGCAACATTAGTTCACATCACATGGTCTCATATGTCAACAGAGGCGAGCTCCGATGACACTCAGTCCTCTACTTTCGATATGAGGTAGAAATCCTGCCATCACGACTTATCATAGCAGTGTAAATAATTTTCTTTTTACTGAGTGGACCGGAAAGCCAAGAGAAGGCTTCGTGCGTATGACCAAAACAAAGCTGCACTGGGTGGGTCATGGAATGATCAAGACTTGCGTCAGGAGACATTTTCAAATTTCTCCATACGTATAAAATTCCACTACTGCTACACCGGCAAATAACACAGACTTGAAAAGTTAAGTAAGTTTGAGGTGTGTGTTCAGCTCCATAACTTAGATCGATTACTCCTCCGTGTTCGACAAATCCCACCTTTTTTTCCTCTTTTCTATCCCCTCCCTTATCACCCTTCTCTCTCTCTCTCTCTCTCTCTTTCTTTCTCTCTCGCTACTTTATCATGGGAACCTCTGCAGCTGGTGGTGGACTCAGAATAAGTCACAGGTGCAGGGTCGCATTATCAAGGCCAGGAGGTCCCCTCAAGTTCACCCTTACTCATGTAATCACATCACCTTACGCATTAAGAGTACGCATTATGAATTTAGTATCAATGTGAAACGTTTTTAAAAACTTTATCTTCAAATATGCATGGGGAATTTATTACATAATTAACCAGGACAGGTTTTATTCACCTGTGAATGTCGACGAGGCGGCTGTGTCGTAGTGAGTCTTGATGTTACGGTGGGCGATGTTAGTGATGTTTATGGTCGGTAGCTTGATAATGCCTGTATTAACTTGTATGTACACACACATTGCTGTATACATTGTTGTACACACACTGTTGTACACACATTTTTGCACAATCATTGTTGTACACACATTGCTGCACTCACATAGCTGCACTCACATAATTGCACTCACATAGCTGCACTCACATAATTACACTCACATAGCAAACAATGAAGGTTTGCAACAAGACTAGTCCCTGAGCTAAGGGATATGTCCTACTAGGATAGATTAAGAGAACACAATCTGACAACATTGAAGGACAGGAAGAATAGGGAGGACATGATAACGACATAAAATACCGAGATGAATTGACAAGCTGAGCAAGGCCAGAATGTTTCAGAGATGGGACATAGGAACAAGGAACCACAATTGGAAGTTGAAAACTCAGATGAGACACAGGGATATCAGGAAGTATTTCTCCAGCACTAGAGTTGTCAGGAAGTGGAACAATCTGGAGAGTGATGTAGTGAAGGTAGGATACATGCATAGCTTTAAGAAGAGGTACGATAAGGCTCGTGGAGTAACGAGAGAGTAGAGCTAGTAAGGATCAACGAAGAGGCAGGGCCAGGAGCTATGAAACCACAAGTAGGTGACTACATACACACATACACAGGATCCATACATAGATTCAATAAGAGGTACGATAAGGCTCATGGAGTAAGGAGAGAGTGAACATAGTAACGACCATTGAAGAGGCAGGGCCAGGAGCTTCGAATCGACCCCTGTAACCACAAATAAGTGAGTACATGCATAGTTGCACATAGATGATCAGGAGTGACTTAAGAAACGTGTCAAGTCTCCTCGAGGAAGGTCCATTAAGAGACTACATGGATATTCATTTTCCTCTTTTCTCTTTTTTTCCTTCCTCTTACTTTTCGATTTTATTTCGCTTATAACTCGAGAACACCTCATCTAATCGCCTTCAAATTTTCAGCTCATGTGTACGGTAACGAGGACCAGATTCCTGGAACAACAGGAATGTTGACACGCCCTGTGACCAAAGTTGTTGAACGAATCGCCAGCGTCCTGGAATGGGTCCAGTAGCCTCCCAACCCCTCAGCAGCATGGCTTCAAACCTTGAAGAAAAAGGGTGAAATTCATTTGTGTAAGATGCAGATCTGACCATTTTATGTGTAAAATTGTCTGAAATTTTATGCCTGTTAAATTACGTGAAATAACTTTCAGTTTATCTCCTGAACGACTTCGATATTTAATGGCTGACACATCTTAGTGTCAGGATAGTACCTGTCTGGAGTCTGCCTGGAGGCTATTCCGCGGGGGGGTCAACGCCCCCACTGCCCAGTCCTTGACCAGGCCTCGCTGTTGATCAGGGTCCGATCAACCAGACTGTTACTGCTGGCCACACGTAGTCCAACGTACGAACCACAGCCGGGCAAATTTGGTGATGCAGTAAAATCGTAAAATGAACCTGGAATCATTAGAACCCGTATCAGAACTGGAGAATGACTTATCTGATCGACTTCAAACTTTCGCCACCGGCGTGGATTCGGAGAAGTGGCAGATGCAGTTTAATATAGACAAATGCAAAGTTCTAAATGTTGGACAGGACAATAACCATGCCACATATAAACTAAATAATGTAGATCTTAATATTACGGATTGCGAAAAAGATTTAGGAGTTCTGGTTAACAGTAATCTGAAACCAAGACAACAGTGCATAAGTGTTCGCAATAAAGCTAATAGAATCTTGGCTTCATATCAAGAAGCATAAATAATAGGAGTCCTCAGGTTGTTCTTCAACTCTATACATCCTTGGTTAGGCCTCAGTTAGATTATGCTGCACAGTT
The DNA here is from genome assembly GCF_038502225.1 of Cherax quadricarinatus. Lineage (NCBI taxonomy): Eukaryota > Metazoa > Arthropoda > Malacostraca > Decapoda > Parastacidae > Cherax > Cherax quadricarinatus. The sequence goes on along the minus strand of NC_091346.1, from coordinate 26,188,505 downwards.
TTGGTCACCGTATTACAGAATGGATATAAATTCTCTGGAAAATGTACAAAGGAGGATGACAAAGTTGATCCCATGTATCAGTAACCTTCCCTATGAGGATAGACTGAGGTCCCTGAATCTGCACTCTCTAGAAAGACGTAGAATTAGGGGGGATAAGATTGAGGTGTATAAATGGAAGACAGGAATAAATAAAGGGGATGTAAATAGTGTGCTGAAAATATCTAGCCTAGACAGGACTCGCAGCAATGGTTTTAAGTTGGAAAAATTCAGATTCAGGAAGGATATAGGAAAGTACTGGTTTGGTAATAGAGTTGTGGATGAGTGGAACAAACTCCCGAGTACAGTTATAGAGGCCAGAACGTTGTGTAGCTTTAAAAATAGGTTGGATAAATACATGAGTGGATGTGGGTGGGTGTGAGTTAGACCTGATAGCTTGTGCTACCAGGTCGGTTGCCGTGTTCCTCCCTTAAGTCAATGTGACCTGACCTGACTAGGTTGGGTGCATTGGCTTAAGCCGGTAGGAGACTTGGACATGCCTCGCATGGGCCAGTAGGCCTTCTGCAGTGTTCCTTCGTTCTTATGTTCTTATACCCATAGTGTGGGTAGTAGTCACACCATACCCATAGTGTGGGTAGTAGTCACACCATACCCATGGTATGGGTGGTAGTCACACCATACCCATAGTGTGGGTAGTAGTCACACCATACCCATGATATGGGTAGTAGTCACACCATACCCATAGTGTGGGTAGTAGTCACACCATACCCATGATATGGGTAGTAGTCACACCATACTCATGGTGTGGGTAGTAGTCACACCATACCCATGGTATGGGTGGCAGTCACACCATACCCATAGTGTGGGTAGTAGTCACACCATACCCATGATATGGGTAGTAGTCACACCATACTCATGGTGTGGGTAGTAGTCACACCATACCCATGGTATGGGTAGTAGTCACACCATACCCATGGTGTGGGTAGTAGTCACACCATACCCATGGTATGGGTAGTAGTCACATCATACCCATGGTATGGGTAGTAGTCACACCATACCCATGGTGTGGGTAGTAGTCACACCATACCCATGGTATGGGTAGTAGTCACACCATACCCATGGTGTGGGTAGTAGTCACACCATACCCATGGTATGAGTAGTAGTCACACCATACCCATGGTGTGGGTGGTAGTCACACCATACCCATGGTGTGGGTAGTAGTCACACCATACCAATGGTATGGGTAGTAGTCACACCATACCCATGGAATGGGTAGTAGTCACACCATACCCATGGTATGGGTAGTAATCACACCATACCCATGGTGTGGGTAGTCACATCATACCCATGGTATGGGTAGTCACACCATACCCATGGTGTGGGTAGTAGTCACACCATACCCATAGTGTGGGTAGTAGTCACACCATACCCATGGTGTGAGTAGTAGTCACACCATACCCATGGGGTGGGTAGTAGTCACACCATACCCATGGTGCGGGTGGTAGTCAAAAAGATTACAGAGGTACATAATGGGTCCAGGGGCTGTACCTCAACATTACAGAGGTACATAATGGGTCCAGGGACTGTACCTTAACATTACAGAGGTACATAATGGGTCCAGGGACTGTACCTCAACATTACAGAGGTACATAATGGGTCCAGGGACTGTACCTCAACATTACAGAGGTACATAATGGGTCCAGGGACTGTACCTCAACATTACAGAGGTACATAATGGGTCCAGGGAATGTACCTCAACATTACAGAGGTACATAATGGGTCCAGGGACTGTACCTCAACATTACAGAGGTACATAATGGGTCCAGGGACTGTACCTCAACATTACAGAGGTACATAATGGGTCTTGATGACTGAACACGTTACAGTGACAATGACAGTGATAATTACCAAGTTATATTGGAAATGAACCAGTTACAGTGATAATTAACAAATTACAGTGAAAATTAACAAGTTACAGTGATAATGAGCAAGTTACAGTGATAACGAACAAGTTGCAGTGAAAATTAACAAGTTACAGTGATAATTAACAAGTTACAGTGATAATTAACAAGTTACAGTGATAATGAACAATTTCGAATGATAATTAACAAGTTACAGTGATAATGAACAAGTTACAGTGAAAATTAACAAGTTACAGTGATAATTAACAAGTTACAGTGATAATGAACAATTTAGAATGATAATTAACAAGTTACAGTGATAATGAACAAGTTACAGTGAAAATTAACAAGTTACAGTGATAATTAACAAATTACAGTGATAATGAACAATTTAGAATTATAAATAACAAGTTACAGTAATAATGAACAAGTTACAGTGAAAATTAACAAGTTACAGTGATAATTAACAAGTTACAGTGATAATGAGAAAGTTACAGTGATAATGAACAAGTTACAGTGATAATTAACAAGTTACAGTGATAATTAACAAATTACAGTGATAATTAACAAGTTACATTGGCAATGAACCAGTTACAGTGATAATTAACAAGTTACAGATATAATTAACAATTTACAGTGATAATGAGCAAGTTACAGTGATAATGAACAAGTTACAGTGGTAATTAACAAGTTACAGTGATAATTAACAAGTTACAGTGATAATTAACAAGTTACAGTGGTAATTAAAAAGTTACAGTGATAATTAACAAGTTACAGTGATAATTAACAAGCTACAGTGATAATTAACAAGTTACAGTGATAATTAACAAGTTACAGTGATAATTAACAAGTTACAGTGGTAATTAACAAGTTACAGTGATAATTAACAAGTTACAGTGATAATTAACAAGTTACAGTGATAATTAACAAGTTACAGTGATAATTAACAAGTTACAGTGATAATTAACAAGTTACAGTGGTAATTAACAAGTTACAGTGATAATTAACAAGTTACAGTGATAATTAACAAGTTACAGTGATAATTAACAAGTTACAGTGATAATTAACAAGTTACAGTGATAATTAACAAGTTACAGTGATAATTAACAATTTACAGTGATAATTAACAAGTTACAGTGATAATTAACAATTTACAGTGATAATTAACAAGTTACAGTGATAATTAACAAGTTACAGTGATAATTAACAAGCTACAGTGATAATTAACAAGTTACAGTGATAATTAACAAGTTACAGTGATAATTAACAAGTTACAGTGATAATTAACAAGTTACAGTGATAATTAACAAGTTACAGTGATAATTAACAAGTTACAGTGATAATTAACAAGTTACAGTGATAATTAACAAGTTACAGTGATAATTAACAAGTTACACTGATAATTAACAAGTTACAGTGATAATTAACAAGTTACAGTGATAAATAACAAGTTACAGTGATAATTAACAAGTTACAGTGGTAATTAACAAGTTACAGTGATAATTAACAAGTTACAGTGATAATTAACAAGCTACAGTGATAATTAACAAGTTACAGTGATAATTAACAAGTTACAGTGATAATTAACAAGTTACAGTGATAATTAACAAGTTACAGTGATAATTAACAAGTTACAGTGATAATTAACAATTTACAGTGATAATTAACAAGTTACAGTGATAATTAACAATTTACAGTGATAATTAACAAGTTACAGTGATAATTAACAAGTTACAGTGATAATTAACAAGCTACAGTGATAATTAACAAGTTACAGTGATAATTAACAAGTTACAGTGATAATTAACAAGTTACAGTGATAATTAACAAGTTACAGTGATAATTAACAAGTTACAGTGATAATTAACAAGTTACAGTGATAATTAACAAGTTACAGTGATAATTAACAAGTTACAGTGATAATTAACAAGTTACAGTGATAATTAACAAGTTACAGTGATAATCAACAAGTTACAGTGATAATTAACAAGTTACAGTAATAATTAACAAGTTATAGTGATAATCAACAAGTTACAGTGATAATTAACAAGCTACAGTGATAATTAACAAGTTACAGTGATAATTAACAAGTTACAGTCATAATTAACAAGTTACAGTGATAATTAACAAGTTACAGTGATAATTAACAAGTTACAGTAATAATTAACAAATTACAGTGATAATCAACAAGTTACAGTGATAATTAACAAGTTACAGTAATAATTAACAAGTTATAGTGATAATCAACAAGTTACAGTGATAATTAACAAGTTACAGTGATAATTAACAAGTTACTGTGATAATTAACAAGTTACAGTGATAATTAACAAGTTACAGTGATAATTAACAAGTTACAGTGATAATTAACAAGTTACAGTGATAATTAACAAGTTACAGTGATAATTAACAAGTTACAGTGGTGGTAATGCTACACTGGCAGCGTAGATCACAATTTGCCAGTTTGATTGAATGAATAATGATATTTATATACAAGAACTAAAGAATGCTTATTCCGATCGACTTCAACCTCCTATTATTGGTGGGATTTATTCAAACACAACTCGTCACTTTCAGCTGTGTAAATTTCAGTTTGCCAATTTTATTAGAAAATTGGTTTCCCATGTAATAGCTAGTGAATGCCTCTTCCGATAGGATTCAAACCCATAATACCGGTGTATGCTAATTACAAGTAATTTTTGTATTAATTTTGGGCCGTGTGACCCATAATTTGCCATAATTCTCTTTGCCATTTTTTTGATCAAAGATCCAAATCAAATATTTTTTCCTACAGTATTGTAGAGAATTTTGTACAAAAAAAGTTAAAGAGAATGTTGAAAAAAAAAATTCATACTTTGGTTGACTTTGTCACAAACTTTTGTATGTTACTCGAGAACGACCTATTCGATCGGCTTCAGATTTTCAACGGTTTTGTAATGTATCTTGGATAAGATTACCCGGACTATTTGCATGTGTGGGTGACCTATGTGTGGGTGACCTATGTGTGGGTGACCTATGTGTGGGTGACCTATGTGTGGGTGACCTATGTGTGGGTGACCTATGTGTGGGTGACCTATGTGTGGGTGACCTATGTGTGGGTGACCTATGTGTGGGTGACCTATGTGTGGGTGACCTACGTGTGGGTGACCTATGTGTGGGTGACCTATGTGTGGGTGACCTATGTGTGGGTGACCTATGTGTGGGTGACCTATGTGTGGGTGACCTACGTGTGGGTGACCTGTGTGTGGGTGACCTATGTGTGGGTGATCTATGAGTGGGTGACCTATGTGTGGGTGACCTATGTGTGGGTGACCTATGTGTGGGTGATCTATGTGTGGGTGACCTATGTGTGGGTGACCTATGTGTGGGTGACCTATGTGTGGGTGACCTACGTGTGGGTGACCTATGTGTGGGTGACCTATGTGTGGGTGATCTATGAGTGGGTGACCTATGTGTGGGTGACCTATGTGTGGGTGACCTATGTGTGGGTGATCTATGAGTGGGTGACCTATGTGTGGGTGACCTATGTGTGGGTGATCTATGAGTGGGTGACCTATGTGTGGGTGACCTATGTGTGGGTGACCTATGTGTGGGTGACCTATGTGTGGGTGATCTATGAGTGGGTGACCTATGTGTGGGTGACCTATGTGTGGGGGACCCATGTGTGGGTGATCTATGAGTGGGTGACCTATGTGTGGGTGACCTATGTGTGGGTGACCTATGTGTGGGTGATCTATGAGTGGGTGACCTATGTGTGGGTGACCTATGTGTGGGTGACCTATGTGTGGGTGACCTATGTGTGGGTGATCTATGAGTGGGTGACCTATGTTTGGGTGACCTATGTGTGGGTGATCTGTGTGTGGGTGACCTATGTGTGGGTGACCTATGAGTGGGTGACCTATGCGTGGGTGACCTATGTGTGGGTGACCTGTGCGTGGGTGACCTATGCGTGGGTGACCTGTGCGTGGGTGACCTGTGCGTGGGTGACCTATGTGTGGGTGACCTATGTGTGGGTGACCTGTGCGTGGGTTACCTGTGCGTGGGTGACCTATGTGTGGGTGACCTGTGTGTGTGGGTGACCTGTGCGTGGGTGACCTATGTGTGGGTGACCTGTGCGTGGGTGACCTGTGCATGGGTGACCTGTGCGTGGGTGACCTGTGCGTGGGTGACCTGTGCGTGGGTGACCTATGTGTGGGTGACCTGTGCGTGGGTGACCTGTGCGTGGGTGACCTAAAATTGGAAAAAATGAAATAGTTTTTCATGCAATGATCTCTGAGTGTCGCTTCTGATTTCCTTCAGTCCTTCCATGCTGATTACTCGATAATGCATCTTCTGAGCGACTTCAAACTTTATGTGCTTGTGTAATTTAGGATAATGGTCTCTACGGTTTCTTTGAAAGGTTTGAATTAGATAACGTAGTTGTACTCATTTAGTTGTACCCACATTCTGTACTCGCATATTTGTGCTTACCTACACGTGATTGTGGGAGTAGAAGCTCAGCCCCAGTGGAAATAAAGGACCCCAATGGAAATGAGTCACTCTGACTTTTTTTTGGGTTATCCTGGGTTCTCTACACATATGCTGCTATGTATGATAATCTGTGTAACTGTATTTGTGTATACCTGAATAATCTTACTGACCCCCTAGCTTTTAATTCGCCGTGATTGGGTTCTCACCCAAAGCTGTGTCTGGTGTCTACTTTCACCACTTCATGTACTTCATCATTCCACTTTTGAGCCACTCTGAGGTTGAGAATTTTCTTCTAACATTCCTTTAACACTTCCATCTTTAACTTGCTCCGTTGTTTCTTTGTTCCGTTTCTCGAATAGTCAGCGATGAACACACTCGTTAGCTGTGTCATACACAAAATTAGAATGGAAGGAGGCATCACTGTCATATATTATTTTGCCGTGGCGAAATGCTGATAATTAGCTGTATAAACAAATGGTGTTAACTGTTGGCTGAATGGGTACAAGTCCCATTTATTAATGGGACCACAACAATACCTACCCATGTGCAGAACCAGTCGCATGGGGGTGAATATCTTTAGCTCTAGATTTTGCACTCTCATGCGTCGTCAGGAGCTATGCAATGTTGCAAGACAGCGACAGATAGGAGGGGAAATTCTCTGAGACAAGGTACAAGGTACTAGTGGCAGCTCATGTCACAGTGAAAAAGAAGACTAGCTCCAAGCTCTTCACCAGCTCCTTGAAGCTGGTGAAGAGCTCCTTGGAGTCGGTCTTCACCAGCTTCTTGAAGCTGGTGAAGAGCTCCTTGGAGTCGGTCTTCACCAGCTTCTTGAAGCTGGTGAAGAGCTCCTGGAGTCGGTCTTCACCAGCTCCTTGAAGCTGGTGAAGAGCTCCTTGGAGTCGGTCTTCATCAGCTTCTTGAAGCTGGTGAAGAGCTCCTTGGAGTCGGTCTTCACCAGCTTCTTGAAGCTGGTGAAGAGCTCCTGGAGTCGGTCTTCACCAGCTCCTTGAAGCTGGCGAAGAGCTCCTTGGAGTCGGTCTTCACCAGCTCCTTGAAGCGCCCGCCTTGAAGGATTTTCCAGCTGTTGTTTATGATTGATATTCTCACGTATTTTCCATCTTATCTTCCGTGAACTTTCCTATTTTTCTTCTGTAGAATTATATAATACTTTTAACGTTAATTTTCTCTTCATGTAGTTCTGTAGTTGTTGGGAGATGGACTTTAATCTTTGTTACTGTAGCTTTTGCGGTATTTTTTTCTGAATTCTTCTCTTTTTGTGATATTTTTCAGAGCCCCTCTTGATATTTTGCAATATTTTTTCTGAGCCCCTTGACTTTTTTGCAATTTTTTTTCTAAGTTTTTCTTGAATTTTTTCAACATTTTTCTGGGTTCCTCTTCATTTTTTGCAGTATTTTTTATAAGTTCATCATGATCGTTGAAGCATTTCTTTTTTTTTGACCTCTTGATTTTTTTTGTACTTTTTTTTTCTGAGCTCTCGATTTTAACATATTGATTATATTCTGTTCTACTTTTTCATCCATTCTTTCTCTTGTATTTATGGTCATATACTTCATTGTCTTTTTGCACTTATAAAGCTAGCGTAAGTTACCTCAATTTCCAGCATGTGCTGGTGTAGTAAGGGCTACCTGGGTCTTTCCAGCATGTGCTGGTGTAGTAAGGGCTACCTGAGTCTTTCCAGCATGTGCTGGTGTAGTAAGGGCTACCTGGGTCTTTCCAGCATGTGCTGGTGTAGTAAGGGCTACCTGAGTCTTTCCAGCATGTGCTGGTGTAGTAAGGGCTACCTGAGTCTTTCCAGCATGTGTCCAGGCATAAGTATTGTCTCGCTGGACTAGTGGATGAATAGTACCATCTAACACAAGTTACAGACGTCAGTGACCATCCCTGTCACAGGTGATGGTGAGCCGCACTACACCTGGACCGGTGTCCAGGTATACACAGATGGTCACTACTTGATGGGACACCACAAGACTGGTGTCCTAGGACAGACAGACGATACCTGTAGATCACTCAACATTACCTAACCGGTGTCCAGAGACACACAGATGGAGGCCACCTGGCGCAACAACATCAGTTCCCACCACCTCTACCACATTTTCGTTATGTTGTGAATGCAGTGAAGGTCGTCAGCTGTGTAAATACATATAACAAAAACAGCTGTTGTTTTGTTTACAACAAATATACAAATTATTTAAGGAAAAAGATTGTGTATACATGTAGTTGTACTTTCTCAGTAGACTGATTACATTAATGAGATATAGTACAAATCAGATGATAAGACATACGTACAGCACCTGGGACACATGTACAGCACCTGGGACGCATGTACAGCACCTAGGAGACATGTACAGCACCTAGGGCACATGTACAGCACCTGGGACACATGTATATCACTTGAGATGCATGTACAGAACTTGAGACACATGTACAGCACCTGGGTCACATGTATACCCCTAGGACACATGTACAGCACCTGGGGCACATGTACAGCACCTGCGACACATGTACAGCACCTCGGACACATGTACAGCACCTGGGACACATGTACATCACCTCGGACACATGTACAGTACCTGGGACACATGTACGGCACCTGGAACACATGTACAGCACCTGGGACACATGTATGGCACTTGGGGCACATGCACAGCACCTGGGACACATGTACAGCACCCGGGACACATGTACAGCACCTGGGACACATGTACAGCGCCTGGGACACATGTACAGCACCTGGGACACATGTACAGAACCTAGGATACATGTACAGCACCTGTAACACATGTTCAGCACCTGGGACACATGTACAGTACCTGGGACACATGTTCAGCACCTGGGACACATGTACAGTACCTGGGACACATGTACAGTACCTGGGACACATGTTCAGCACTTGGGACACATGTACAGCACTTGGGACACATCTTCAGCTCCTGGGACACATGTACATCACTTGAGATGCATGTAGAGCACCTGGGACACATGTACAGCACCTGGGAAACATGTACAGCACTTTGGATGCGTGTACAGCACCTAGGACACATGTACAGCACCTGAAACATACGTACAGCACCTGGGACACATGTACGGCACCTGGGACACATGTACAGCACTTGGGACACCTGTACAGCACCTGGGACATATGTACAGCACCTGGGACTCATGTACGGCACCTGGGACACATGTACAGCACTTGGGACACCTGTACAGCACCTGGGACATATGTACAGCACCTGGGACACATGTACAGCACCTCGGACACATGTAGAGCACCTCGGACACATGTACATCACCTAGATCACATGTACAGCACCTCGGACACATGTAGAGCACCTCGGACACATGTACATCACCTAGGACACATGTACAGCACCTGGTACACATGTACAGCACCTGGCACACATGTACAGCATCTAGGACACATGTACAGCATCTGGGACACGTTTACTGCACCTGGGACATATTTACAGCACCTTGGACACATGTACAGCACCTGGGACACATGTACAGCACCTGGGACACGTTTACAGCACCTGGGACATATTTACAGCACCTTGGACACATGTATAGCACCTGGGACACATGTACAGCACCTGGGACACATTTACAGCACCTGGGACACATGTACAGCACCTGGGACACATGTACAGCACCTGGGACACATGTACAGCACCTGGGACACATGTATAGCACCTGGGACACATGTACAGCACTTGGGACACATGTACAGCACCTAGGACACATGTACAGCACCTGGGACACATTTACAGCATCTGGGACACATGTACAGCACCTGGGACACATGTACAGCACCTGGGACACATTTACAGCATCTGGGACACATGTACAGCCCCTAGGACACATGTACAGCACCTGGGACACATGTACAGCATCTGGGACACATGTACATCACCTGGGACACATGTACAGCACCTGGGACACATGTACAGCATCTGGGACACATGTACATCACCTGGGACACATGTACAGCACCTGGAACACATGTACAGCACCTGGGACACATGTACAGCACCTGGGACACATGTACAGCACCTGGAACACATGTACAGCACCTGGGACACATGTACAGTACCTGGGACACATGTACAGCACCTGGAACACATGTACAGCACCTGGGACACATGTACAGCACCTGGAACACATGTATAGCACCCGGGACACATGTACAGCACCTGGGACACATGTACAGCACCCGGGACACATGTACATCACCTGGGACACATGTACAGCGCCTGGGACACATATACAGCACCTGGGACACATGTACAGAACCTAGGATACATGTACAGCACCTGGAACACATGTACAGCACCTGGGACACATGTACAGCATCTGGGACACATGTACATCACCTGGGACACATGTACAGCACCTGGGACACATGTACAGCATCTGGGACACATGTACATCACCTGGGACACATGTACAGCACCTGGAACACATGTACAGCACCTGGGACACATGTACAGCACCTGGGACACATGTACAGCACCTGGAACACATGTACAGCACCTGGGACACATGTACAGTACCTGGGACACATGTACAGCACCTGGAACACATGTACAGCACCTGGGACACATGTACAGCACCTGGGACACATGTATAGCACCCGGGACACATGTACAGCACCTGGGACACATGTACAGCACCCGGGACACATGTACATCACCTGGGACACATGTACAGCGCCTGGGACACATATACAGCACCTGGGACACATGTACAGAACCTAGGATACATGTACAGCACCTGGAACACATGTACAGCACCTGGGACACATGTACAGTACCTGGGACACATGTTCAGCACCTGGGACACATGTACAGTACCTGGGACACATGTACAGTACCTGGTACACATGTTCAGCACTTGGGACACATGTACAGCACTTGAGACACATGTTCAGCTCCTGGGACACATATACATCACTTGTGATGCATGTACAGCACCTGGAACATACGTACAGCACCTGGGACTCATGTACAGCACCTGGGACACATGTACAGCACCTCGGACACATGTACAGTACCTCGGACACATTACATCACCTAGGACACATGTATAGCACCTGGTACACATGTACAGCACCTGGCACACATGTACAGCATCTAGGACACATGTACAGCATCTGGGACACATGTATAGCACCTCGGACACATGTAGAGCACCTGGGACACATTTACAGCACCTGGGACACATGTACAGCACCTGGGACACATTTACAGCACCTGGGACATATTTACAGCACCTGGGACACATGTACAGCACCTGGGACACATTTACAGCACCTGGGACACATGTACAGCACCTGGGACACATGTACAGCACCTGGGACACATTTACAGCATCTAGGACACATGTACAGCACCTGGGACACATGTATAGCACCTGGGACACATTTACAGCATCTAGGACACATGTACAGCACCTAGGACACATTTACAGCATCTGGGACACATGTACAGCACCTGGGACACATGTACAGCACCTAGGACACATGTACAGCACCTGGGACACATTTACAGCATCTGGGACACATGTACAGCACCTGGGACACATGTACAGCACCTGGGACACATGTACAGCACCTGGGACACATGTACAGCACCTGGGACACATGTACAGCACCTGGGACACATGTATAGCACCTGGGACACATGTACAGCACCTGGGACACATGTATAGCACCTGGGACACATGTACAGCACCTGGGACACATTTACAGCACCTGGGACACATGTACAGCACCTGGGACACATGTACAGCACCTGGGACACATGTATAGCACCTGGGACACATGTACAGCACCTGGGACACATGTACAGCACCTGGGTATTTTTATTGTGAAGACGCTTCGCTAACCAACGCCTTTTTTCAATTTAATACACAGGTGGAGACAGTGGAAGATGAGGTGAACAGTGTGTCAGTGTTCATGGATGTTCAGACTCTCGTGTTTCATCATTGTGAACTAGAGACAGAAGAACGGCGCTTTTTTTTTATGCACAGATCAGTTTTATAGACTAAGATTTGTTATCTTACCTCAGGTCATTTCGAAGCCCAGCCCTATCTATGGTATAGTAACCCCCCTCCCCTAGGGGAGGGGGGTTGGAACCCGAGCCGTAACTAGAAAATGACTGACCTGTTTGGCTTTAAACGTTTACCTCTGGTATGGTTTCCTGAACGCAATATTTACACTGCTATTGGGTGACATAAGACCCAATTTGCCAGTTTCAGTGAATATATTGTGACGTTCATTTATATCCAATAACTAAAGAATGCTTCTTGTAATCGGCTTCAAAATAGTAACGGAGATGTATTCTGTAAGACGGATGATATATAAGTTTAATTTGAGTTGCTGCAGCTTTGAAAAGTTAATGGAATTGTTAAAAGAGTTAGAATCGTTGGAATCGAATCATTTACTGGAGAATGTCCTTTCTGAGTGGATTCAAACTTTAATTGTTGATAGGCTAATACTAAAAAAAAAAAAAAAAAAAAAAAAAATGGTGTTCGCTTTGAGGTAATGAAGACTCTTGTTAGGACACTGTACCTGACGAACACACAGTGTAACGAACACAGTGTAACGAACACACAGTGTAACGAACACACAGTGTAACGAACACACAGTGTAACGAACACACAGTGTAACGAACACAGTGTACCGAACACAGTGTAACGAACACACAGTGTAACGAACACACAGTGTAACGAACACAGTGTACCGAACACAGTGTAACGAACACACAGTGTAACGAACACACAGTGTAACGAACACACAGTGTAACGAACACACAGTGTAACGAACACAGTGTACCGAACACAGTGTAACGAACACACAGTGTAACGAACACACAGTGTAACGAACACACAGTGTAACGAACACAGTGTACCGAACACAGTGTAACGAACACACAGTGTAACGAACACAGTGTACCGAACACAGTGTAACGAACACACAGTGTAACGAACACAGTGTACCGAACACAGTGTAACGAACACACAGTGTAACGAACACAGTGTACCGAACACAGTGTAACGAACACAGTGTACCGAACACACAGTGTAACGAACACACAGTGTAACGAACACACAGTGTAACGAACACACAGTGTAACGAACATACAGTGTAACGAACACAGTGTACCGAACACAGTGTAACGAACACAGTGTACCGAACACACAGTGTAACGAACACACAGTGTAACGAACACAGTGTAACGAACACACAGTGTAACGAACTCACAGTGTAACGAACACACAGTGTAACGAACACAGTGTAACGAACACACAGTGTAACGAACACACAGTGTAACGAACACACAGTGTAACGAACACACAGTGTAACAAACACACAGTGTAACGAACACAGTGTAACGAACACACAGTGTAACGAACACACAGTGTAACGAACACACAGTGTAACGAACACACAGTGTAACGAACACAGTGTACCGAACACAGTGTAACGAACACAGTGTACCGAACACACAGTGTAACGAACACACAGTGTAACGAACACAGTGTAACGAACACACAGTGTAACGAGCTCACAGTGTAACGAACACAGTGTACCGAACACACAGTGTAACGAACACAGTGTACCGAACACACAGTGTAACGAACACACAGTGTAACGAACACACAGTGTAACGAACACACAGTGCAACGAACACACAGTGTAACGAACACAGTGTACCGAACACACAGTGTAACGAACACAGTGTACCGAACACACAGTGTAACGAACACACAGAGTAACGAACACACAGTGTAACGAACACACAGTGTAACGAACACAGTGTAACGAACACACAGTGTAACGAACACACACTGTAACGAACACACGCTGTAACGAACACACAGTGTAACGAACACACAGTGTAACGAACACAGTGTACCGAACACACAGTGTAACGAACACACAGTGTAACGAACACACAGTGTAACGAACACAGTGTACCGAACACACACTGTAACGAACACACAGTGTAACGAACACACAGTGTAACGAACACAGTGTACCGAACACACACTGTAACGAACACACAGTGTAACGAACACACAGTGTAACGAACACAGTGTACCGAACACACACTGTAACGAACACACAGTGTAACGAACACACAGTGTAACGAACTCACAGTGTAACGAACACACAGTGTAACGAACACAGTGTACCGAACACACAGTGTAACGAACACAGTGTACCGAACACACAGTGTAACGAACACACAGTGTACCGAACACACAGTGTAACGAACACACAGTGTAACGAACACACAGTGTAACGAACACAGTGTAACGAACACACAATGTAACGAACACACAGTGTAACGAACACACAGTGTAACGAACACACAGTGTAACGAACACACAGTGTAACGGGCACACAGTGTAACGAACACAGTGTAACGAACACACAGTGTACCGAGCACACAGTGTAACGAACACAGTGTACCGAACACACAGTGTATCGAACACGCAGTGTAACGAACACACAGTGTAACGAGCACACAGTGTAACAAACACACAGTGTAACGAACACACAGTGTAACGAGCACAGAGTGTAACGAAAACATAGTGTAACGAACACACAGTGTAACGAACACAGTGTACCAAACACAGTGTAACGAACAGTGTAACGAACACACAGTGTACCGAACACAGTGTACCGAACACACAGTGTAACGAACACAGTGTACCGAACACACAGTGTAACGAACACACAGTGTAATGAACACACAGTGTACCGAACACACAGTGTAACGAACACAGTGTACCGAAAACACAGTGTAATGAACACACGGTGTGTGGAAAATACTGTATATATTTTCCAGAAATACAGTAGTTATATGTAAATAGATGGCCATACTGTGTTTAATAAAATTTATGTTATCGAAAACGGGAAGCTGCGCCTGAGCAGAATTACTCGCCATGTTTGAACGAGACAGTACCAACTGTTAATGAATATTGGGAAGAATTTTTCGTGCTCTAGAGGTTAAAATTGGGCTGACACCTCTCAAATAGGAGACGAAATTGTTGGATGTGCATTAATGCACAACTTGAGTGTCAGGCGACAGGACAGGACAACACCAGGAACCTCAGATAAGCTGGCTAATTTATGTTTAAATTCTGGCCAGTAAATTTTTCGTAAATGAAGGCAAAAGGAGGGGGGGGGGGTCCTGTACATGACACATTAAAATCCAGTCAAATTGGTAAGTGATATTAAGATATATTTTCCTTCTGTTATGTATGTGTATATATACAATCCTTTATTAATTTAATATACAGTCCACAAATTTTATATTTACCAGAATTCCTGGTGATACATATTTCATTTATAATTAATAGGTCCAGAGCAACTTGTGGGTATGACAGTTGTAGGTATCGAAGGGGGACATTTTTTGCGACCTAGGTGTCCCAAATTCCTACTTGTCTTACTGATAAATAATAATTATCTTTGTTCATTTACTGTTATGCACATAATGATACATTCAGATAAATGCAATTTTTCACATTTAATTTGCCCGTTGGTCCTTCTTGAACCCGAGGTAATTAGTGAAGTCATTAATTAGTTAATTACTTATTAATTATATGTGAAATGGCAGAAGGAGGTGGATGTTAAGTTCAAAAATTTACTTAATGTGTAGTGGATTATAATTTGTATAATATTAATTTGGATAAGTCAAGTCAAGTGTGGCTGAAGATTATATTGTGTATAATATTAATTTCGCTATGCCAAATTCTGGCAAGGATTTATATTTGTATAAAATTAATTTGATAAGACAATTCTGGCCAAGATTTATATCAGTGTATGTGTAATTGATAAGACAAGTGTGACTAAAGATTATATTGTGTATAATATTAATTTTGCTATGCCAAATTCTGGCAAGCATTTATGTTAATTTGTATAATATTAATTTTGATAAGCCGAGTCTGGCTAAAGGTTTGTATTAATGTACATTTGAAGTTTACATTATTTTCTTACATGTAATTGCAGAGCTCAAGTAGCTAGGATTTATTCAAAGGTAAGTTGCATCAGTGTTGTAAGTTGAAATCAGTGTTATTAAATTTAATTTAATACATTGCATCATGGCTGAAAATGAGGAAATTAATATAGAAGACAAACATATGGAATATAGAGCAAAGAAAGCATCACTGCAGGCTAGAAAGGGTCATGTAACCAAGGCATATAATAAATGTTTGGAATTAATGAATCAAGAAACTGTGAATACTGATGATTTAAAATTGTATTTAGATGCTTTGGGGAATAGATATGATTCATACAAATTATATTACAACAAATATGAAGGAGATTTATTAGTAAACTGTGTAGATGAGACTGAAGTAGATCTCATGATTAATCAGTATTATGAATTAGAAGAAAAGATTCTTGTAAAAGTCAGGCTTTGAATAAATTAAAATGTGTAAACCAGGCAGTTAATCAGTCTGCTCCAACAAATAAGATGTCTTTGCCAAAACTCCCAGAATTATGTTTACCTGTATTTAATCCTGGAGAAAATTGGGAGGAGTTTTTGTCAATTTTTAAAGCAGCTGTGCATGATAGGAGTGACCTAGTCTGTGTAACTAAATTATTTTACCTCAAAAGACAGGTAAGAGGAGATGCTCACATACTCATACAAGCCTTTCCCAATGTAGATGACTCTTACAAGGAAGCAGTTGACTTGTTGAAGGTCACTTATGGTAATATAGAACAAAGTAGGTTGAATCTAGTTAATATCATTGTTAGTTTAAAATCTCCAGATTAAACTTACAAAGGTTTACAGCAGTTTAGAGTTAAACTGGAGAGCACTCTCAAAACTTTAAGTAATAAATATAATCTGAAGGAATCAGACTGGTTATTGAGTGCCATAGTACAGAATAAATTAAACTATAAAACACTTGAATGGTTTTTCGAACAAATATCACACGGGTTATTTTGGTCTGGAGGAAATAAGACTAGGTCTACAAGAATTAGTTGTTCAGTTGCAGACCAGCCAACTAACTCATTTTAAAGATGCAACACATAATAACTCTGAGGTATCTGTCAAGTTTCACAAAGGGAAAAATTATCCCAATAATAATAATCAAAATTCATTTCCTAAAAAGAGTTGCATAGGTGCATATCAAGTAGCAGGAATCAGAAATAATGATTCTCCACAAGGTAAGAAGAATAAGTACCCTCCTAAGAGTAGCCCAGTTAATAAGAAACCAGTCAGAGAAAAGAGAGATTGTCTTTTCTGCAAGGGTACTCATTTTTCTAAGAATTGCAATGCATACAATTCATGGAATGATAAAGTTGAAAGATTGGAGGAACTTGACAGATGTATCAAGTGTTTAGGTAATCACAATGTAAAGGATTGTCATGCCAAATTAAACAAGTGTTATCAATGTCACAAAGGAAGACACCGTATAGTCATGTGTAAGGGTCTATATGATAATGTTGATAATAATGATAATGTTGACAATCCTGACACAACAGTAGCTAATGTAAAAATTGCTGCTAATGTTAATAATGATGGTTTTGCTGAAGTAGCCTTACTTGTGTTACAAGTAAAATTGATGATAAAAGGCATAAATAAAAAAATGTAAATGCATTATTGGACCAGGGATCCCAGCATACTTTCATAAAACGTAAATGTCTTGATGGTATGAAAGTACAGATGGGAGATCCCACAACTTTAAAATTATCTGATTTTCTCTCGGATAAAAGGTCTCAATTGTATGACACTGCTTATGTAACTGTCAGGTTGGGCAATGAGAAAAAACGTGTTAATGCAGTAATTGTAGATAGACTTCCAGAGAAAATATCTACAGTTGGGCTTAGTAAAGCTACTGAAAGACTCTCACATAATGTAAATTTAGCACCTTCTGGTGTAAGTGATGATTCTGTAGGCCCAATAAATATTTTGATAGGTAGTGACTATTATGCCTCCTTTGTAAAGGGTATAGTAAAGAAATGTGGTGTCACCCTTTTGAAGACTGCAGGAGGCCATGTAATGTATGGTAGGATTCCTCGTAATAATAATTCATGACTAGAGGAAACTACAAATACCATAACTGTGTGTCTTACTCATGAAATCGTGCCCCAGTATAATTCTTCCATAGAGGATGGTGTTGAGCCAGTGCATAAATTTGTTTGAATTAGACAGCATTGGAATAAATGCAAATGAAGAAAGTCCAGACGATTCTTTTACTCAAGAACAACACCTGAGAGATGTAAAATTTGAATCTGGACAATACTGGGTACGACTTCCGTGGAGACTGAACCATCCAGAATTGCCCACTAATTACAGAATGGCATATGGACAGTTAAAGGCTCAGCTCCGCGAACTGAGTAAGACACCAGAATTGTTAACTGCCTATAATGATATAATTGCTGAGCAGTTAATTAATAAATTTATAGAAGAGGTACCTCCTGAGCAAGCCAAAATTTATGGTCACTATTTGCCACATCACAGAGTGAAGAAGGATTCTAAGACCACTCCTTTGAGGATTGTGTTTAATTGTAGTGCCAGGAGTAACAAAAATGTACCTAGTTTAAATGACTGTCTGATGACAGGTCCGTCGTTGACGGAAAAATTAGGAGATATCTTATTAAATTTCAGGGTGAAGAATTATGCCTTTACGGCTGACATAAGTAAAGCTTTCCTAAGAGTGGGTTTACAAGAGGCTGACCGGGATTGTACCCGCTTCTTATGGGCTGAGAATCCTAGTGACCCACTTAGCCCTCTGAAAACCTTTCGCTTTAGGAGCATATTATTTGGTGCTACATCCAGTCCGTTCCTACTTCAAGCGACGATAAATGCACACCTTAAACGTATGGAAAGTCCACTGAGTAAAGTAATGAGCAAACAATTTTATGTGGACAATTTCCTGGGTGTGACGTCAACTAAAGAGGAACTGTTAATGACTTATGGAGAGGCTAATAAAATAATGCAAAGTGCAAATATGCCTCTAAGGGAATGGAATAGTAATTCGTCCAAATTAAAGGACAAAATAAGTAAAGATTACCCTGGAGATGAAGTGCCAAAATGTAGTAATGTATTGGGTTTAACCTGGGATACTGAGAGAGATTTGTTAATGTTAAAACCTAATAATTACAGTATGCCCAATAAATTAACTAAGAGTTTTGCTTGCTGAAGTTTCCAAATGTTTTGATCCACTAGGTTTAGTGTCACCCCTTACTATAAGAGGGAAATTATTAATACAGGAAGCATGGAAACTTAAATGTGCTTGGGATGAAATTCTACCTGAGGAATTCATTAACAGGTGGGATGAATTAATTGGTGATTATGAGAAAATTCCAATGTTGGAGTTCCCACGCCAAGTGGCCAATCCAAAATGGGAAAAATGTACTCCACATTTTTTGTGATGCTTCAAAATTGGCATATGGAGAAGTTGCTTACCTTCAATGTAATAGTGTTATTTCTCTTGTTATGTCTAAGGCTAAAGTGTCTCCAATTAAATCACGTACCTTACCTCAGTTGGAATTAACAGCCATTTATGTAGGTGTCAAATTAGCTAATTATATAAGAAATAAGTTGCAGGAGATAAATGTTAGCGACACTGTAATTTGGTCTGATAAAGAGGTATCCTTACAATGGATTCGTAATGGAAACAGTAAAATTGTGTACGTACAAAACAGAGTCGCTGAAATTAATCAGATGCAAGAGAAGTATAGTAGTTTGGGTCAGCTTATGTTAACATTTAATCATATACCTGGTGAGGAGAATCCAGCTGATTTCTTGTCTCGAGGTTTACCTTATGCTAAATTTGTAAATGCTGTATCATGGTTTAAAGGACCAAGCTAATTGGTTGCTCCTGTTGAAATTACTGTGACCACTGCTCCAATAGTTTGTCGTTCCTTAGCCATTGATATAAATAGGTATTCTTCTTTACCCAAACTAATCAATGTAACTAAGTTGGTGTTTAAATTTCTAAACAAGACGAATATATCATATAAGTTTTCACATCCTCTTGAATACTGGATAAAGAGGGTACAAGAAGAAATCTATGGAAATGAGATTAAATTGATGATGGGAAGAAAAATTGTCAAAGGTTCCATAATAGAGAAATTGGGGCTGTATTTAGAGAACAATGTAATTAGGTGCAGAGGTAGGTTAATGCTGAAATGCTGAATTGGGTGATTATGCTAAACTCCCTATCTTACTGCCCAAAACTCATCATCTAAAAAATTGAATTGTTCTAAATGCCCATAAAAATGTAATGCATGGTGGGGTACAAGATACCTTAAGTTGTATTAGGGAAACTTTCTGGATTCCACAAGGACGGCAAAGTGTAAAAACGGTGATTAAATCTTGTGTAATATGTCGCCGTGTGGATGCCAGATCCTATATGTACCCAGGTCCTTCACCATTGCCAAATGAGCAATTTGAGTCGTTTAGCAACGAACTCCGCCTGGCCGCAGTGTGGAAAATACTGTATATATTTTCCAGAAATACAGTAGTTATATGTAAATGGATGGCCATACTGTATTTAATAAAATTTATGTTATCTAAAACGGGAAGCTGCGCCTGCGCAGGACTCGCCATGTTTGAACGAGACAGTATCAACTGTTAGTGAATATTGGGAAGAATTTTTCGTGCTCTATAGGTTAAAATTGGGCTGACACCTCTCAAATAGGAGACGAAATTGTTGGATGTGCATTCCTGCATAACTTGAGTATCAGGCGACAGGACAGGACAACTCCAATAACCTCAGATAAGCTGTCTAATTTATGTTTAAATTCTGGCCAGTAAATTTTTCATAAATGTAGGCAAAAGGGGGGGGGGGGTCCTGTACATGACACATTAATCTCCAGTCAAATTGGTGAGTGATGTTAAGATATATTTTCCTTCTGTTATGTAAATGTGTATATATATAATTCTTTATTAATTTAATATACAGTCCACAAATTTATATATTTACCAGAATTCCTGGTGATACATATTTCATTTATAATTAATAGGTCCAGAGCAACTTGTGGATATGACAGTTGTAGGTATCGAAGGGGGACATTTTTTGCGACCTAGGTGTCCCAAATTCCTACTTGTCTTACTGATAAATAATAATTATCTTTGTTCATTTACTGTTATGTACATAATGATACATTCAGATAAATGCAATTTTCCACACAGTGTAACGAACACACAGTGCACCGAACACAGTGTAACGAACACACAGTGTAACGAACACACAGTGTAACGAACACACAGTGCACCGAACACACAGTGTAACGAACACACAGTGTACCGAACACACAATGTAACGAACACACAGTGTAACGAACACACAGTGTAACGAACACACAGTGTAACGAACACAGTGTACCGAACCAATGATCACATCTGTACTGAACTGACAACAAGTTCCACGAACAAACAGTCTCCTCAATATAAATCACAGTGCTACGTATATACATGTATCGATATTTTATGCTGTCTCTTACCCAGTATACGAAAATAAGAATACGTATTTACTCTCCTGGTGAGCAAAACGTCACCTAAATAAGTCCCCCATACATTGCTGATGTATTTTCTTTATACATTTCTCGGTACTAGTTACCTTGTGTTAATTTCATAATCTAGTATAGTTAAAAATGGAAAAGACTCTGGTTATGAGGGAAAAAAACACAGAAAAAACATTGAAAGTAAACTTACTATAAAATTTTCACTTTCTTATCATAAAAAACGTTAAAAAATCGGTGAAAAATCTGTAAACACTGCACCATTATAATTAATAATTCATCTACGAATATTTCGGATGAATTTATTAGACTTAACAAGAATATAGAAAGATAACAACCA
The DNA here is from genome assembly GCF_038502225.1 of Cherax quadricarinatus. Lineage (NCBI taxonomy): Eukaryota > Metazoa > Arthropoda > Malacostraca > Decapoda > Parastacidae > Cherax > Cherax quadricarinatus. The sequence continues at coordinate 26,166,292 of NC_091346.1, read as the reverse complement.
ACTAGGTAAATTTAGATACAGTGTAGAAATGTTCCTGTTGAACTTCCCGCTTACCTGGAGAGTATACCTGGAGAGTATACCTGGAGAGTATACCTGGAGATTATACCTGGAGGGTGTACCTGGAGAGTATACCTGGAGAGTATACCTGGAGAGTATACCTGGAGATTATACCTGGAGGGTGTACCTGGAGAGTATACCTGGAGAGTATACCTGGAGATTATACCTGGAGGGTGTACCTGGAGAGTATACCTGGAGATTATACCTGGAAGGTGTACCTGGAGAGTATACCTGGAGAGTACACCTGGAGATTATACCTGGAGGGTGCACCTAGAGAGTATACCTGGAGAGTACACCTGGAGATTATACCTGGAGGGTGTACCTGGAGAGCATACCTGGAGAGTATACCTGGAGGGTGCACCTAGAGAGTATACGTGGAGAGTATACCTGGAGAGTATACCTGGAGAGTATACCTGGAGGGTGTACATGGAGGGTGTACCTGGAGAGTATACCTGGAGGGTGTACCTGGAGAGCATACCTGGAGAGTATACCTGGAGAGTATACCTGGAGAGTATACCTGGAGGGTGTACCTGGAGAGTATACCTGGAGAGTATACCTGGAGAGTATACCTGGAGGGTGTACATGGAAGGTGTACCTGGAGAGTATACCTGGAGGGTGTACCTGGAGAGTATACCTGGAGAGTATACCTGGAGAGTATACCTGGAGGGTGTACCTGGAGAGTATACCTGAAGAGTATACCTGGAGGGTGTACATGGAAGGTGTACCTGGAGAGTATACCTGGAGGGTGTACCTGGAGAGTATACCTGGAGAGTATACCTGGAGAGTATACCTGGAGGGTGTACCTGGAGAGTATACCTGGAGGGTGTACCTGGAGAATATACCTGGAGAGTATACCTGGAGGGTGTACCTGGAGAGTATACCTGGAGGGTGTACCTGGAGAGTATACCTGCAGGGAGTACCTGGAGAGTATACCTGGAGGGTGCACCTGGAGAGTATACCTGGGGAGTGTACCAGGAGAGTATACCTGGAGAGTATACCTGGAAGGTGTACCTGGAGGATATATCTGGAAAGTATACCTGGAAAGTATACATGGAGAGCAAACCTGGAGAGTATGCCTGGAGAGTATACCTGGAGAGCATACTTGGAGAGTATGCCTGGAGAGTATACCTGGAGGGTATATCTGGAGAGTATACCTGGAAAGTATACCTGGAGAGTATACTTGGGGAGTAAACCTGGAGAGTATGCCTAGAGAGTGTACCTGGAGGGTATACCTGGAGAGTATACCTGGGGGGTATACCTGGAGAGTATACCTGGAGGGTATGCCTGGAGAGTATACCTGGAGAATATACCTGGATGGTGTTCCGGGGGCCAACGCCCCCGCGGCCCGATCCTTGACAAGGCTTGCAAGTACATTATATAAATATAATTATCTTTGCTTTAAGCATGCAGTTAGTATTGTTGGAAATAATAATCCAGTGGACAACAGTTGTCGTCTGAAGGTTTACTCTTCCCTCCTTCCCACAGAAAGAAAAACTTACGTCAAGTCATGTATATTCTGTGATAGTTAAGTACAGGGAATTCTTCACTTGCCTAACCCTTGGGCACGACCTACTTCGACACTGGACAAATGTGACACCACTTACGACTGCTGCACCTCTCCTGCCTGTAGTATATAAGCTACTTCTTTGCACATATGCTGTATACTTTTCAAGATTGATGGACTGATTACATCGACTCCAGGCTGAGGGACTGATTAACTCAGGCTTCTCCTGTTCTTCACCATTCTCCTTCGTATGGACGGATGAAGCCACTTTGTGGCGAAACGTTTCTTCATTAAAGATACCGAAGTGTTGCACATGTGTCTAATTTATCAATCTATTTTATATTGCCTAAATTTTGAATATTAAAATGGTATAGTATAATTAAATAGTATATTATACGCAAACTTTAGGAAGGTGAAGTTACTTTGCTAAATTAGGTTTGGTGCTAAACGTAATTACTGTCGACTTATTTATTTTTTTTTAATCACACTGGCCGATTCCTACCAAGGCAGGGTGGCCCGAAAAAGAAAAACTTTCATCATCATTCACTCCATCACTGTCTTTCCAGAAGGGTGCTTTACACTACAGTTTTTAAACTGCAACATTAACACCCCTCTTTCAGAGTGCAGGCACTGTACTTCCCATCTCCAGGACTCAAGTCCGGCCTGCCGGTTTCCATGAATCCCTTCATAAATGTTACTTTGCTCACACTCCAACAGCACGTCAAGTATTAAAAACCATTTGTCTCCATTCACTCCTATCAAACACGCTCACGCATGCCTGCTGGAAGTCCAAGCCCCTCGCACACAAAACCTCCTTTACCCCCTCCCTCCAACCTTTCCTAGGCCGACCCCTACCCCGCCTTTCTTCCGCTACAGACTGATACACTCTTGAAGTCATTCTGTTTCGTTCCATTCTCTCTACATGTCCGAACCACCTCAACAACCCTTCCTCAGCCCTCTGGACAACAGTTTTGGTAATCCCGCACCTCCTCCTAACTTCCAAACTTCGAATTCTCTGCATTATATTCACACCACACATTGCCCTCAGACATGACATCTCCACTGCCTCCAGCCTTCTCCTCGCTGCAACATTCATCACCCATGCTTCACACCCATATAAGAGCGTTGGTAAAACTATACTCTCATACATTCCCCTCTTTGCCTCCAAGGACAAAGTTCTTTGTCTCCACAGACTCCTAAGTGCACCGCTCACCCTTTTCCCCTCATCAATTCTATGATTCACCTCATCTTTCATAGACCCATCCGCTGACACGTCCACTCCCAAATATCTGAATACATTCACCTCCTCCATACTCTCTCCCTCCAATCTGATATCCAATCTTTCATCACCTAATCTTTTTGTTATCCTCATAACCTTACTCTTTCCTGTATTCACTTTTAATTTTCTTCTTTTGCACACCCTATCAAATTCATCCACCAATCTCTGCAACTTCTCTTCAGAATCTCCCAAGAGCACAGTGTCATCAGCAAAGAGCAACTGTGACAACTCCCACTTTATGCGTGATTCTTTATCTTTTAACTCCACGCCTCCTGCCAAGACCCTCGCATTTACTTCTCTTACAACCCCATCTATAAATATATTAAACAACCACGGTGACATCACACATCCTTGTCTAAGGCCTACTTTTACTGGGAAATAATTTCTCTCTTTCCTACATACTCTAACTTGAGCCTCAGTATCCTCGTAAAAACTCTTCACTGCTTTCAGTAACCTACCTCCTACACCATACACCTGCAACATCTGCCACATTGCCCCCCTATCCACCCTGTCATACGCCTTTTCCAAATCCATAAATGCCACAAAGACCTCTTTAGCCTTATCTAAATACTGTTCACTTATATGTTTCACTGGAAACACCTGGTCCACACACGCCCTACCTTTCCTAAAGCCTCCTTGTTCATCTGCTATCCTATTCTCCGTCTTACTCTTAATTCATTCAATAATAACTCTACCATACACTTGACCAGGTATACTCAACAGACTTAGCCCCCTATAATTTTCGCACTCTCTTTTGTCCCCTTTGCCTTTATACAAAGTTCCTCGGGTCAGCTCACGGACAGTGATAAGGAAATGTGTAGAATTTTTAACACATACTTCCTCTCAGTTTTTACACAGGAGGATACCAGCGATATTCCAGTAATGATAAATTATGTAGAACAGGACGATAATAAACTGTGCACGATTAGGGTCACAAGTGACATGGTCCTTAGGCAAATAGATAAATTAAAACCTAACAAATCCCCAGGCCCTGATGAACTGTATGCAAGGGTTCTAAAGGAATGTAAAGAGGAGCTTAGCACACCTTTGGCTAATCTTTTCAACATATCACTACAAACTGGCATGGTGCCAGATAAGTGGAAAATGGCAAATGTGATACCTATTTTCAAAACAGGTGACAGGTCCTTAGCTTCGAACTATAGACCAATAAGCCTAACCTCCATAGTGGGAAAATTTATGGAATCAATAATTACCGAGGCAGTTCGTAGCCACCTTGAAGAGCATAAATTAATCAACGAATCTCAGCATGGTTTTACAAAGGGGCGTTCCTGCCTTACGAATTTATTAACTTTTTTCACTAAGGTATTTGAGGAGGTAGATCATGGTAATGAATATGATATTGTGTATATGGACTTCAGTAAGGCTTTTGACAGGGTCCCACATCAGAGACTATTGAGGAAAATTAAAGCACATGGAATAGGAGGAGAAATTTTTTCCTGGATAGAGGCATGGTTGACAAATAGGCAGCAGAGAGTTTGCATAAATGGGGAGAAATCAGAGTGGGGAAGCGTCACGAGCGGTGTTCCACAGGGGTCAGTGTTGGGCCCCCTGCTGTTCACAATCTACATAAACGACATAGATGAGGGCATAAAGAGCGACATCGGCAAGTTTGCCGATGACACCAAAATAGGCCGTCGAATTCATTCTGACGAGGACATTCGAGCACTCCAGGAAGATTTGAATAGACTGATGCAGTGGTCGGAGAAGTGGCAGATGCAGTTTAATATAGACAAATGCAAAGTTCTAAATGTTGGACAGGACAATAACCATGCCACATATAAACTAAATAATGAAGATCTTAATATTACGGATTGCGAAAAAGATTTAGGAGTTCTGGTTAGCAGTAATCTGAAACCAAGACAACAGTGCATAAGTGTTCGCAATAAAGCTAATAGAATCCTTGGCTTCATATCAAGAAGCATAAATAATAGGAGTCCTCAGGTTGTTCTTCAACTCTATACATCATTGGTTAGGCCTCATTTAGATTATGCTGCACAGTTTTGGTCACCGTATTACAGAATGGATATAAATTCTCTGGAAAATGTACAAAGGAGGATGACAAAGTTGATCCCATGTATCAGTAACCTTCCCTATGAGGATAGACTAAGGTCCCTGAATCTGCACTCTCTAGAAAGACGTAGAATTAGGGAGGATATGATTGAGGTGTATAAATGGAAGACAGGAATAAATAAAGGGGATGTAAATAGTGTGCTGAAAATATCTAGCCTAGACAGGACTCGCAGCAATGGTTTTAAGTTGGAAAAATTCAGATTCAGGAAGGATATAGGAAAGTACTGGTTTGGTAATAGAGTTGTGGATGAGTGGAACAAGCTCCCGAGTACAGTTATAGAGGCCAGAACGTTGTGTAGCTTTAAAAACAGGTTGGATAAATACATGAGTGGATGTGGGTGGGTGTGAGTTGAACCTGATAGCTTGAGCTACCAGGTCGGTTGCCGTGTTCCTCCCTTAATTCAATGTGACCTGACCTGACTAGGTTGGGTGCATTGGCTTAAGCCGGTAGGAGACTTGGACCTGCCTCGCATGGGCCAGTAGGCCTGCTGCAGTGTTCCTTCGTTCTTCTTATGTTCTTATGCTCTCTGCCAATCCCTAGGTACCTTACCCTCTTCCATGCATTTATTAAATAATTGCACCAACCACTCCAAAACTATATCCCCACCTGCTTTTAACATTTCTATCTTTATCCCATCAATCCCGGCTGCCTTACCCCCTTTCATTTTACCTACTGCCTCACGAACTTCCCCCACACTCACAACTGGCTCTTCCTCACTCCTACAAGATGTTATTCCTCCTTGCCCTATACACGAAATCACAGCTTCCCTATCTTCATCAACATTTAACAATTCCTCAAAATATTCTCTCCATCTTCCCAATACCTCTAACTCTCCATTTAATAACTCTCCTCTCCTATTTTTAACTGACAAATCCATTTGTTCTCTAGGCTTCCTTAACTTGTTAATCTCACTCCAAAACTTTTTCTTATTTTCAACAAAATTTGTTGATAACATCTCACCCACTCTCTCATTTGCTCTCTTTTTACATTGCTTCACCACTCTCTTAACCTCTCTCTTTTTCTCCATATACTCTTCTCTCCTTGCATCACTTCTACTTTGTAAAAACTTCTCATATGCTAACTTTTTCTCCCTTACTACTCTCTTTACATCATCATTCCACCATTCGCTCCTCTTCCCTCCCGCACCCACTTTCCTGTAACCTCAAACTTCTGCTGAACACTCTAACACTACATTTTTAAACCTACCCCATACCTCTTAGACCCCATTGCCTATGCTCTCATTAACCCATCTATCCTCCAATACACTTATTTTGCATAATTTTAGTAGTTTTTTTTTTTGTTTTTGTTTTTTAAGGAGAGAAGAGGAAGGGATATAGGTGATGCAAAAGTCTAATTCACTCTCACTCTGATCTTCCTCCTGGGCAAGCATGCAAGCATGCGCAACTTTTTCACTCACTGACTTTTGCTTCTTGAATGAAGTGAAGTTCACTTGAGATCGGCAGTTCAGGTATCCTCGCTGACCAACCTTTGTTTCCCTCAGAACCTCGACCATCATCTGCTTCATCACATCACTACCAACACACTGCTGAAAACTGATCCATAATTACTGAGTTGTTGTAAGGCAATGACTCCTCTTTAAAAACTGGAAGAATGACTCTTTAATAACCAGGGGAATGACTCTTTAATAAATGGAGGAATGACAGAACAGACAGATGACAGAACAGACAGATAAGTGACGGTGATAATGACTGTCTAGTAGCTAGGAACGATAACCTTAACTCTATATGTAATGCAAAGATAGGTCAATGTGAGACAATAGAACCATTCTTATTATCTCAGACACCACCAGACTTATGTATACACTGTACTAGGGTAAGAAAGAAGAACAGTAAAGTTACCTCATGCGAATTGTGTAAGGGATGGGTGCATAATAGATGTGTGTTCTATTATGGTAATAGTGCCAGATTTTATTTTGTTTGTAACAAAAGCACTTTGGCACAGTTACCCTTTAACAATGATGCATTGATTTACCTATTTTTAATACAAATGACCCCTTGCCATATATTGGTGATTATGATTGTTTTATGAAAACAGGCCTTCACTTTATTCATGTCAACGCAAGATCACTTTTTCCAAAATTGGCAGAGATTAGGATTCTAGCTAACAGAACTAGAGTGGCAGTCATATCCATCTCTGAATCCTGGTTGGATGATACGGTGACTGACGACGAGGCCAAAATAGAAGGTTACAATATAAACCGCTAAGATAGGAATAGAAAAGGTGGTGGGGTATGTACCTACATATGGAATGACTTAACCTATAATCCAAGGCCTGATTTAAATAACAATAAACTGGAGATTCTATGGTTTGAAGTGCTGATTCCCAAGATCAAACCTATCTTAGTAGGAACTAGTTACCGCCCTCCTACCCAGGACCAGTTCTTAGAGGACTTTTCGAGTATTGTCCGGCCTTGATAACAAATGCGAGACAGTAATATTGGGCGACTTCAATATCTGTCTTCAGCAGCAAAATAACGGGCTATGTAGAAGGTATAAGCAAATTCTGGATTTAAATAGTTACACTCAACTAATTAATACACCAACCCGGATCACACAGTTCTCAGCCACCCTAATTGACCACATACTTCGTAACCGCTCTGAGAACATTAGCCAGTCAGGCGTCATTACCACAGACCTTAGTGATCATTTCATCATTTACTGTACCAGGAAAATCACTATGGAACGGATGGGCCTACACAGGGCAATAAAAATTAGGTCAACTAGACACTACAGTAAAGAAACACTGGCAAATAGGCTACACAATTGTGAAGATGAAAGTTAAGACACATGTGCAACATCTGGTTATCTTTATTGTAGACGTTTCGCCATCCAGTGGCTTTATCAATACAGATTCTAGGACATAACTAAAAGACAGTAGAACTATATACAAAAGACGAGGTAATCAGTCCCTCAGCCTTGGAGTTGGTGTGGAGAGCATCGTGGTGGTAGAGATTCTGGAGCAAAGGCAAGGAGACTGGCGCTTATATAGGCGTCAGCAGACAGGGACGTGTAACAGACGAGGGCATAGTCACTGGTAGGCGGGATTTCCCAGTGGAAGTAGGTCATACCCAAATGGATGGGTAAGTTGTAGTAATAGTTGTAGTAGCCGTGAAGGTCTTGCAGATGTCCTCTTATTACAACCCAGGAGTCCAAATGGCCTGTTTATTGTAAGGGTTCTTGAATGGAGATATCACAGGTTGAAAGTAGACACACTTGTAGGATGGTAGATATATTGTCAGACTGAGATGGGAGATGGAGCCACAGTTACCTAGCCTGTTTACGCCTAGACGGTCTGCCGCTGAGTGAGAGCGGGACAAAGGGATCACTGCCCATGTGTATGCCCATGACGTCACACCAAGCCAAAGGCCTACGAGGGATCTCGTGTCTAAAGCACATGGAGGATACTAATATGCTATGCTATATAATACTGGGAATACAGGGATCAGCAACTATGCTGACAGCTCGGTCATGTTACGTATGTCGTCCCGACATACACTACTATCTATAGGCTGAACAGGCAGGCGGATCTGGGCTGATTCTATACAATAACAAACTCATATATATCTTAGAACTAATGGATGGTATCATAATGGACATTACATAGAGGGTGTTAACATAATGCATTACAAACTATAAGAACAATTCATTATACAATATGGATGGAATTGATCGATCGATCTGTATTCATGCACTCTACGGATTCTGAGGAAGAATAATTATATACAAAGAAGTGTTTAACAGAAAGGCAGATTCGGTGCACGCAAATCTAGACTGTTAATTCTCAGAATACGGAGGGAACGTGAACACGAAAATTTCTGACAAACTGATCAGCTAATAATAAAACACACAGTTGACAAATTCATTCATCTCGGACATCTAATTATGCAGGCTGTTTACACTTAAACCCAATTCTGCGAGGGTAAGGTTTACGTATGCAGAATGGTTATCATCTCTGGGAGGATTGAATTCCTCTGCAATGGCTAACACATGCCTTGACTGAGAGAGATCTGAAGGAGTATCTACAAGATACAGGTACAATCACTAGTGACTGTGGAATTACTAATTCGTCTGCTAGGAGTACTCAACTCGACTATTCGATACAGTAATTCTTGGCTCATAAGTCACTAATGAGTACTGGTGGCTTCACAGTAAGAATAAGCTCTTCCTGGAGCAGGAATCGAATCACACCAGAACACAAGGGATCTAGTCTTTGTGCAGTTTTGACATCCTCGACAGTAAATGGAGGATCTGCAGTAACTACACTAACGTGTCGCGATAAAGCATCTGCGACTACATTTGACTTGCCAGGTAAATTTTCAAAAGTGGGATTGAACTCTTGGATAGTCAAGGTCCATCTGGCTAACCTTCCAGTAGGCTGTTTGTTCTGGAATAAAGGTAACAGTTCTTCCTTACTGGAGGAAAGAACAAACTCGGTGGAGTGGATGACTCCCCCCGGTTGAAAAAATTAACGCTATAACACGCAATATGAGCAAGGGAGAACGAATCTACTATCTCAAACTGCAAACACAGGAGAAAAGAAATGAACACGGTGAACAATGCTGATATTCAATCTGAGTCGCACACAGTGACACGAGGTATCAGCTATAAAGAAACTACACTTACAACGTTAACATGTGAAAGTTACTCGAGAAATAACTTCTTACAATGCACTGATTACTGTCAACTAGGATGGGATCACCATCTGGAACATTAGGAACAACAACAGACACTCTAGTGAGAACACTAGCTGTAACAGAGACGTCTTTCTGCAGACAGCATGTCACATCAACAAGAGATGGCATTACTAGTTGCAAGTAATCGTTTTCTGACAAGGCATCCCCTGTGGAGAAACTATTACTCGAACTAGCAGTCATTGCAGGGATAGGCTGTGCACTCAAGGCAGTCTGAGTGTCCCCGGACACTTGAGGCAACGGAACACTATCCTGCAAGTCTGAAGGTATAGGTGGAACACAGATGGGAGTGACAGAATTACTAGTGCCTGACCGCTCGGCTACGTTAATAAGTAATTCGTGGATCTATAGGAACTTAATCTGAACTTCACATTTAGCAGCACTTTAACAAATCTCAGATACAAGCTGTGAGAACAAACACATTGCTCAAGGGCTAGATATTGTCTTTCAGTCAGTAAGGGAATGTTGGTACTGTGGACTGATTCATATTGACTTTGACTGGAATGATACACTAAGTGAACGTTCAAAAGTGACTGGGACATCTTCTCAGTGAAAATACTGAAGGGCATAAGTCAAGAAAAATGGAGAGAATGACACAATAAGCTTAAATGGAAAAAAATGCTTAACTATTCTGCATAAGTAATTAAAAATTGACAAGTTACACAGTAAGCAAAGAACTCACACAAGAATAATATGCAACTTAACAAACACTGAAAATCAAGAGAACTTTTACTTTGCTCAAATCTAATATTCTCAACTTTTACTTTAAATTGAATAAATGGCACAGTGAGTTTTCTTTACTTTCAATGCAACAAGGAAATACACAATAAAATGATAAAATGGACTCAATAAACTTGTGCAAAAATTAAAACAAACACACAATTCACTGAAATTAAAAAAAAAAATAAAATGACAGACAGAATAAAATACTATGCACAGAACAGAGCATAAGAAACTGCACTGTAATAAACTGTATTGCACAACACTGCATAAAATTTTCTGCAAGAAAAACTTTAATAGCAACACAATATTTGCACAAGAATTATTGCAAAATGAGTCTATGTGCAATAATAAAAATTATAACACACAAGAAAAGAAATATATCAAGGAATGAACACTTTAACTCTTAACTGCACTTAAACAACAAGCAAAAGAACAATTTACTTTAAAAGGAGAACTTAAAAATTGCACTAAGAGTGAATTTGTTCAATAAAATATGAAAAAAAATAATAGGTGCAAAAAAAAACACACAACAAAAAGAAATACAACACTTACAGAGATGCAGGACACAAATCAACATAAACACAGTACTAGAATTTTCTTGCAATGAAACTTGATGTGTTAAAAATTCAGTAAAAATTTTATTTCTTGCTTGGTCTTTTAAAAAATGGCACTATTGTCTGTGGAAATAAGACAAATTAGACACTGGCTAAATGGAAAGAATATGAACACAAGAATGTTCAACACACAGGGAACAAAACAAAAATACACAAATGCTAGGAAGAAAAATATAACAGACAACACTGAGTTGTGATGCAGAATATGAGGTGAAAAATTTACTGAGTTAATTCACTGGAATTCTGAAGTTTAAACACAAGTTCTATACTGCTCATATGTTGCACACACAACAAAGGAAACACTAAGTACTTACTTCAAGTGTGTATAAAAAGAAACACAACACAACAGATATAAAATAATGCACGAAAATTAACACTGAATTAAGGAGATTAAAAGAAATTTATGCAATCAGTACATGATAAACACTGAGTCTGATCAAGAGTCACTGAATGTCACTAAGAGAAAAATTCACTGGGAACACAAAAGAAATGTCTCAACACTCGCAAATGTCTCTAAAAAAAAAATATTATAGCTGTAACACTTGAAAAAAATGAGATTGATGGATTGTTTATATCGTCTTGCTGCTGTCCTCTGCACAGATGATCGTAGAATTGCGCTTAAATCGGCGAGAGACAACACACAGGAGGCTTTTAAAGATGGCGCGCCACTCTCTAGCTCTTGACCCCCTATGTGGTCCTTAAAATATGGTGCTACAACCCTTAGCAGTGCACCAAAACACTGATGAGGTAGGTGAGTTGTAATGGCCGACTGTAGTTGGGTTTGTGGGTAATGGCTGAGCGAGGCGTCTGAGACCGGCAATGGTGCGACACACGTGATCGTGAGTGGCTGGGCTTATGGGTTGAACGTCGTAAGCCTCACTGAGAAAACCCACACTGCCGCGAAGATAATTCTAAGCCGGCTGGCTTAGGAGAAACCCACGAAATACTACAACACCACAAGGATGAGAAGGAGCACTCAGAATGCTTGGAACTTGAATCACAAGCGATGAAGACTAGTCACGTGGCTTGCCTGAGTACTGGGGTAAGACACCTGGGTTAGTTGCTAGCTGGCTTATCTTAACCCTTCACACAGAATAGCTTGATAACTTCACACGATGAGCACAGCAGGGGTGGAAGCTGGCTTGGCAGGCAAAATAATTAGATGGAGTAGGCTAGGCTGGACTGGACTCGGGTGTTCTGACTCCCCCACCACAGACTGGAAGCTGGCTTATTTTGCAAACTCGGGTCAACCCCTCGGGAGTAATGCAAAAAAGCAGGAAACACTAATACAAAGAGACTGACCAGTGAATAATGTAGAAGCTGGTAGAGTAGCTGGCTTGAGGTAGCTGGATGGGGTGAACCTCGGTAGGCCTACTGGTAACACGAAATGGCCGTCTTGCTGGTCGACAACTTTATCTCCAGAAATCGCTGTAATCGTCAGAATTACAGGCCCTCCGCTGTCACCATTTATTGTAAGGGTTCTTGAATGGAGATATCACAGGTTGAAAGTAGACACACTTGTAGGATGGTAGATATATTGTCAGACTGAGATGGGAGATGGAGCCACAGTTACCTAGCCTGTTTACGCCTAGACGGTCTGCCGCTGAGTGAGAGCGGGACAAAGGGATCACTGCCCATGTGTATGCCCATGACGTCACACCAAGCCAAAGGCCTACGAGGGATCTCGTGTCTAAAGCACATGGAGGATACTAATATGCTATGCTATATAATACTGGGAATACAGGGATCAGCAACTATGCTGACATGTTATCCTGGGTGTAAAGGGAGCAAAATAAACACAGCAGAGAACTTTTGACTTATATTATCCTTCACCAATTTAGAACAGAAGTATGTACACTATATACACTATGTACAGCAATAGGTATTAGTGCACTCCACGGTAAGCAATGCAGAATAGAAGCCACTAGAGAGCAGACCGTGCTTCAACCAGCTCTAGAATGGGAATGACAAGGGCAAACAGGAGAGTGGTACCCACATAACCTCTGCGATTGCCAAAACCATCTTCTCATTGGCTGGAACCTGGGTACTGGTTGAACGACGGGGCCCCATCGTCAACCCTCATTCACCTGGTTCGCTGGTTGGGGGAGATAGCCTGTAAATGAGGGTGTGTACATGCGCCGAATAAAGGTTACGTACTCTTTGCATGCTACACCTCTGAACCAAGATTCCATGATGTTGCAGCGTCTGACAAGTTGTGCAAGGTACACAATACCGACAAGATAGTTCTACTGTCTTCTAGTTATGTCCTATAAGCTGTATTGATAAAGCCACTGGATGGCAAACGTCTACAATAAAGATAACCAGATGTTGCACATGTATCTTAACTTTTATCTTGTCTGTATTCTTGCACAACTACACAATTGTGACTGGACAGAGATAGCAAGTTTAACGGACGTATATGATGCCTGGGAAAAATTCAAAACAATGTTCACTGCCATCCATGATAATATTGCACCAGTTAAAGAGGTTAGGATTAAACGAAGAACTGAACCCTGGATGAATACTGAGATATTAGATAATATGAAATTCAGAGACCAGCTGCTAAAATGATTTAAGGCAGACAAACAGGATATTGCAGCACTAAATGAATTCCAAAGGTGAGGAACAGAGTGCAGAGGCTTATAAAAGGCGCAAAGGAAAGGCACTGTTGCTCAAAAATAACCCTAGAAAACTCTAGCAACAACTAAAACAGTTGGGGTATAGCCATAAACCCGTAGATAGATCTAATATAGTACTAAATGTCGATAACGAGGTATGCCACGAAACAACTAAAGTGGTAAATTGTTTTAATTCCTACTACACATCTGTTGCATCAACATTAGTAAGTAAACCAGCTGCATCAAATACCTTTAACACAGACTCTGATAAGTTTAAAACATACTATATCAATGAAGGGGTAACCCCAAACAGTTGACAACTAGTAAGTGTATCTCTGACTTCGTTCAAAAAGAAATAAACAGGTTAAACCCAACTAAGAGCACTGGCCCTGATAACATCCCGTCTAAGTTCCTAAAAGATGGTGCCTCTGAATTGCCAATCCCCATTGCTCACATATTAAATTTATCCATCACCACTAATACCGTACCGGAGAGGTTCAAGGAGGCCAGACTTACTCCTCCTTTTTCAAGAAAAATAGTAGGTCTGATGTCAGCAACTTTAGGCCTGTTAGTATACTCAGTGTAATATCCAAAATTCTAAAGAGGGCGGTGTATTGTCAAGTAGTTAAGTATCTTAATGACAACAACATTCTCCATAGCTATCAATCAGGCTTTAGAAGCTCTTACTCAACCGACACCTCCCTAATTAATCTGATGGATTACATGAGAACTGAAATGTCGATAGGGAACCTCATAGGAATGGTAACCTTAGACTTGCAAAAGACCTTCGATACTGTCATCCACAATATTCTATGTAAGAAACTTCAAGCTATCGGCATAGGTTCCATAGACTGGTTTAAATCCTATCTTAGCAATACGAAACAAATTGTCAAAATCAACAAAACGGAATCAGAACCCCTGCCGATTGAACATCGAGTTCCCCAAGGTAGTATTCTGAGTCCCTTATTCTTATGTTATGTAAATGATATGCCCATCAGTGTCAAGTGCAAACTCCTACTGTATGCGGATGACAGTGCTCTGTTAGTGTCAGGTAAAGACCCACAAGATATAGTTAATGTAATAACACTGGAACTGAAGTCCTGCAGCAAATGGTTAGTAGACAACAAACTATCGTTACACCTCGGGAAAACGGAAGCCATTCTCTTTGGCACGAAACATAAACTGAGAAGGGTAAATAATTTTAATGTCCGGTGTAATGGGGAGCCCATCACTTCAATTTCCTTTGCCCCAAGCATGTCAGGAGAATTGATAGGGAACAGTGTAGTAAGGAAAGCGAATGCCAGACTGAAGTTCCTCTACAGACAAGCACAGTGTCTACCTACTGAGGCTCGCAGGACCCTATGTCTAGCCCTTATACAATGTCAAATGGACTACGCTTGCTCTTCATGGTACTCTACCTTGACAAAAAAAAAAAATGAAAGATAAACTGTAAATCACCCAGAGCAAAATAGTAAGAGTCATCATGGACCTGGGTCCAAGAGAACATGTAGGCCAGGATGAATTACAGCAGTTGGATATGCTGAATGTTGAAGACAGAGTAAAACAACTAAAGGTAAATCATGTTTATAAAATTGCTCACAAACAGTGTCCAGAATATCTTGCTGCCAATTTTGTCAAGGTTGGGAACCAAAGCAATCATAGTACTAGGGGGAGAGAGCACAACTTTGTAGTACCCACAGTCAGTGGCCAGGCTTCAAACACCTTTTATTGTACAGCAATAAAGGAATGGAAAAAACTGCCTGCACATGTCAAAGCCAGTCATAGCATGAACCAGTTCAAGAAGAGTGCTATAACGTACCTAATGAATATAGCGACAGAAAAGGAGAAGAATGATTTTTTATTTTTTTAGCTAACACTTATGTAAATGTAAATAACTCTTTTTACCTTATTCCTGATATATATCCTTTATAGCATAATAATAAGATATTATATCCTTTAAAGCATCATAATAAGGAAATAATTCACTCTGACATTTTTAGGTTATCCCAGGTTCTCTACTCATGCTGCTGTGTATGATAATCTATGTAATTGTGGAAAATACTGTATATTTTCCGGAAATACGGTAATTTATAGGTAAACAGATGGCCTATATTGTATATAATAAAATTTATGTTATCGAAAATGGGAAGAAGCTGTGCCTGCGCAGAGGACACTCGCCATTGTTGTTTGAATTGAACAGAACGTTAGTGATAATGGGAAGAATTTTTCGTGCTCTAGAGGTTAAAATTGGGCTGACACCTCTCAAATAGGAGACGAAATTGTTGGATGTGCATTCCTGCATAACTTGAGATATCAAGCGACAGGACAGGACAACTCCAGGAACCTCAGATAAGCTGTCTAATTTATGTTTAAATTCTGGCCAGTAAATTTTTCATAAATGTAGGCAAAGGGGGGGTCCTGTACATGACACATTAATCTCCAGTCAAATTGGTGAGTGATATTAAGATATATTTTCCTTCTGTTATGTAAATGTGTATATATATAATTCTTTATTAATTTAATATACAGTCCACCAAATTTTATATTTACCAGAATTCCTGGTGATACATATTTCATTTATAATTAATAGGTCCAGAGCAACTTGTGGATATGACAGTTGTAGGTATCGAAGGGGGACATTTTTTGCGACCTAGGTGTCCCAAATTCCTACTTGTCTAACTGATAAATAATAATTATCTTTGTTCATTTACTGTTATGTACATAATGATAAATTCAGATAAATGTAATTTTCCACATTTAATTTGCCCGTTGGTCCTTCTTGAACCGGAGGTAATTAGTGAAGTCATTAATTAGTTAATTACTTAATAATTATATGTGAAATGACAGAAGGAGGTGGATGTTAAGTTCACAAATTTACTTAATGTGTAGTGGATTATAATTTGTATAATATTAATTTGGATAAGTCAAGTCAAGTGTGGCTGAAGATTATATTGTGTATAATATTAATTTTGCTATGCCAAATTCTGGCAAGGATTTATATTTGTATAATATTAATTTGATAAGACAATTCTGGCCAAGATTTATATCAGTGTATGTGTAATTGATAAGCCAAGTGTAGCTAATTATATTAATGTGTATAATATTAATTTTGCTATGCCAAATTCTGGCAAGGATTTATTAATTTATTAATTTTGATGAGCCATATCTGGCTAAATGTTTGTATTAATGTACATTTAAAATTTACATTATAATTTCTTGCATGTGTAATTACTAAGCTCAAGTAGCTAGGATTTATTCAAAGGTAAGTTGTATAAGTGTTGTAAGTTGTAATCAGTGTTATTAATTGAGTTGAATTTAATACACTGCATCATGGCTGAAAATGAGGAAATTAATGTAGAAGACAAACATATGGAATATAGAGCAAAGAAAGCATCACTGCAAGCTAGAAAGGGTCATGTAACCAAGGCATATAATAAATGTCTGGAATTAATGAATCAAGAAACTGTGAATACTGATGATTTAAAATTGTATTTAGATGCTTTGGGGAATAGATATGATTCATACAAATTATATTACAACAAATATGAAGGAGATTTGTTAGTAAACTGTGTAGATGAGACTGAAGTAGATCTCATGATTAATCAGTATTATGAATTAGAGGAAAAGATTCTTTCTTGTAAAAGTCAGGCCTTGAATAAATTAAAATGTGTAAACCAGGCAGTTAATCAGTCTGCTCCAACAAATAAGATGTATGCCAAAACTCCCAGAATTATGTTTACCTGTATTTAATCCTGGAGAAAATTGGGAGGAGTTTTGGTCAATTTTTAAAGCAGCTGTGCATGACAGGAGTGACCTAGCCTGTGTAACTAAATTATTTTACCTCAAAGGACAGGTAAGAGGAGATGCTCACATACTCATACAAGCCTTTCCCAATGTAGATGACTCTTACAAGGAAGCAGTTGACTTGTTGAAGGTCACTTATGGTAATATAGAACAAAGTAGGTTGGATCTAGTGAATATCATTGTTAATTTAAAATCTCCAGATCACACTTACAAAGGTTTACAGCAGTTTAGAGTTAAACTGGAGAGCACTCTCAAAACTTTAAGTAATAAATATAATCTGAAGGAATCAGATTGGTTATTGAGTGCCATGGTACAGAATAAATTAAGCTGTAAAACACTTGAATGGGTCTCGAATAAATATCACAAGGGTTATATTGGACTGGAGGAAATAAGACTAGGTCTACAAGAATTAATTGTTCAGTTGCAGACCAGCCAACTAACTCATTTTAAAGATGCAACACAATAACTCTGAGGTATCTGTCAAGTTTCACAAAGTGAAAAATTATCCCAATGGTAATAATCAAAATTCATTTCCTAAAAATAGTTGCATAGGTGTATATCAAGTAGCAGGAATCAGAAATAATGATTCTCCGCAAGGTAAGAAGAATAAGTACCCTCCTAAGAGTAGCCCAGTTAATAAGAAACCAGTCAGAGAAAAGAGAGATTGTCTTTTCTGCAGGGTACTCATTTTTCTAAGAATTGCAATGCATACAATTCATGGAATGATAAAGTTGAAAGATTGGAGGAACTTGACAGATATATCAAGTGTTTAGGTAATCACAATGTAAAGGATTGTCATGCCAAATTAAACAACTGTTATCAATGTCACAAAGGAAGACACCATATAGTCATGTGTAAGGGTCTATATGTTAATGTTGATAATAATGATAATGTTGACAATCCTGACACAACAGTAGCTAATGTAAAAATTGCTGCTAATATTAATAATGATGGTTTTGCTGAAGTAGCCTTACCTATGTTACAGGTAAAAATTGATGATAAAAGGCATAAATCAAAAAATGTAAATGCATTATTGGACCAGGGATCCCAGCGTACTTTCATAAAACGTAAATGTCTTGATGGTATGAAAGTACAGATCCCACAACTTTAAAATTATCTGGTTTTCTCTCGGATAAAAGGTCTCAACTGTATGACACTGCTTATGTAACTGTCAGGTTGGGCAATGAGAAAAAACGTGTTAATGCAGTAATTGTAGATAGACTTCCAGAGAAAATATCTACAGTAGGGCTTAGTAAAGCTACTGAAAGACTTTCACATAATGTAAATTTAGCACCTTCTGAGAAAATATCTACAGTAGGGCTTAGTAAAGCTACTGAAAGACTTTCACATAATGTAAATTTAGCACCTTCTGGCCTGGTGGGTGGCCCGGTGGCCTGGTGGGTGGCCCGGTGGCCTGGTGGCTAAAGCTCCCGCTTCACACACGGAGGGCCCGGGTTCGATTCCCGGCGGGTAGAAACATTTCGACACGTTTCCTTACACCAGTTGTCCTGTTCACCTAGCAGCAAATAGGTACCTGGGTGTTAGTCGACTGGTGTGGGTCGCATCCTGGGGGACAAGATTAAGGACCCCAATGGAAATAAGTTAGACAGTCCTCGATGACGCACTGACTTTCTTGGGTTATCCTGGGTGGCTAACCCTCCAGGGTTAAAAATCCGAACGAAATCTTATCTTATTCTGTAGCCCAATAAATATTTTGGTAGGTAGTGGCTATTATGCCTCCTTTGTAAAGGGTATGGTAAAGAAATGTGGTGTCACCCTTTTGAAGACTGCAGGAGGCCATGTAATGCATGGTAGGATTCCTCGTAATAATAATTCATGACTAGAGGAAACTACAAATACCATAACTGTGTGTCTTACTCATGAAATCGTGCCCCAGTATAATTCTTCCATAGAGGATGGTGTTGAGCCAGTGCATAAATTGTGGGAATTAGACAGCATTGGAATAAATGTAAATGAAGAAAGTCCAGACGATTCTTTTACTCAGGAACAATACCTGAGAGATGCAAAATTTGAATCTGGACAATACTGGGTACGACTTCCGTGGAGACTGAACCATCCAGAATTGCCCACTAATTACAGAATGGCATATGGACAGTTAAAGACTCAGCTCCGCGAACTGAGTAAGACACCAGAATTGTTAACTGCCTATAATGATATAATTGCTGAGCAGTTCATTAATAAATTTATAGAAGAGGTACCTCCTGAGCAAGCCAAAATTTATGGTCACTATTTGCCACATCATGGAGTGAAGAAGGATTCTAAGACCACTCCTCTGAGGATTGTGTTTAATTGTAGTGCCAGGAGTAACAAAAATGTACCTAGTTTAAATGACTGTTTGATGACAGGTCCGTCGTTGACCGAAAAATTAGGAGATATCTTATTAAATTTCAGGTGAAGAATTATGCCTTTACGGCTGACATAAGTAAAGCTTTCCTAAGAGTGGGTTTACAAGAGGCTGACCGGGATTGTACCCGCTTCTTATGGGCTGAGAATCCTATTGACCCACTTAGCCCTCTGAAAACCTTTCGCTTTAGGAGCGTATTATTTGGTGCTACATCCAGTCCGTTCCTACTTCAAGAGACGATAAATGCACACCTTAAACGTATGGAAAGTCCACTGAGTAAAGTAATGAGCAAACAATTTTATGTGGACAATTTCCTGGGTGTGACATCAACTGAAGAGGAACTGTTAATGAATTATGGAGAGGCTAATAAAATAATGCAAAGTGCAAATATGCCTCTGAGGGAATGGAATAGTAATTCGTCCAAATTAAAGGACAAAATAAGTAAAGATTACCCTGGAGATGACGTGCCAAAATGTAGTAATGTATTGGGTTTAACTTGGGATACTGAGAGAGATTTGTTAATGTTAAAACCTAATAATTACAGTATGCCCAATAAATTAACTAAGAGAGTTTTGCTTGCTGAAGTTTCCAAATGTTTTGATCCACTAGGTTTAGTGTCACTCCTTACTATAAGAGGGAAATTATTAATACAGGAAGCATGGAAACTTAAATGTGCTTGGGATGAAATTCTACCTGAGGAATTGATTAACAGGTTGGATGAATTAATTGGTGATTATGAAAAAAATCCAATGTTGTGTTGGAGTTCCCATGCCAGGTGGCCAATCCAAATGGGAAAAATGTACTCCACATTTTTTGTGATGCTTCAAAATTGGCATATGGAGCAGTTGCTTACCTTCAATATAATAGTGTTATTTCTCTTGTTATGTCTAAGGCTAAAGTGTCTACAATTAAATCACGTACATTACCTCAGTTGGAATTAACAGCCATTTATGTAGGTGTCAAATTAGCTAATTATATAAGAAATAAGTTGCAGGAGATAAATATTAGTGACACTGTAATTTGGTCTGATAATGAGGTATCCTTACAATGGATTCGTAATGGAAACAGTAAAATTGTGTACGTACAAAACAGAGTCGCTGAAATTAATCAGATGCAAGAGAAGTATAATAGTTTGGGTCAGCATATGTTAACCTTTAATCATATACCAGGTGAGGAGAATCCAGCTGATTTCTTGTCTCGAGGTTTACCTTATTCAAAATTTGTAAATGTATCATGGTTTAAAGGACCAAGCTGGTTGGTAAATAAAGCTAATTGGCCTGTACAAAAGACGTATATTGCTCCTGTTGAAATTACTGTGACCACTGCTCCAATAGTTTGTCCTCCCTTAGCCATTGATATAAATAGGTATTCTTCTTTACCCAAACTAATCAGTGTAACTAAGTTGGTGTTTAAATTTCTAAACAAGTTGAATATATCATCTAAGTTTTCACATCCTCTTGAATACTGGATAAAGAGGGTACAAGAAGAAATCTATGGAAATGAAATTAAATGGATGATGGAAAGAAAAATTGTGAAAGGTTCCATAATAGAGAAATTGGGGCTGTATTTAGAGAATATAATTAGGTGCAGAGGTAGGTTGCAAAATGCTGAATTGGGTGATTATGCTAAACACCCTATCTTACTGCCCAAAACTCATCATCTAACAAATTTAATTGTTCTAAATGCTCATAAAAATGTAATGCATGGTGGGGTACAAGATACCTTAAATTGTATTAGGGAAACTTTCTGGATTCCACAAGGACGGCAAAGTGTATAAAGGGTGATTAAATCTTGTGTAATATGTCGCCGTGTGGATGCCAGATCCTATATGTACCCAGGTCCTCCACCATTTCCAAATAAGCAATTTGAGTCATTTAGCAACGAACTCCGCCCGGCCGCAGTGCGGAAAATACTGTATATTTTCCGGAAATATGGTGATTTATAGGTAAATAGATGGCCTATATTGTATATAATAAAATTTATGTTATCGAAAATGGGAAGAAGCTGCGCCTGCACAGAGGACACTCGATATTGTTGTTTGAATTGAACAGAACGTTAATGATAACGGGAAGAATTTTTCGTGCTCTAGAGGTTAAAACTGGGCTGACACCTCTCAAATAGGAGCCGAAATTGTTGGATGTGCATTCCTGCATAACTTGAGATATCAAGCGACAGGACAGGACAACTCCAGGAACCTCAGATAAGCTGTCTAGCTTATGTTTAAATTCTGGCCAGTAAATTTTTCAGAAATGTAGGCAAAAGGGGGGGGGGATCCTGTACATGACACTTTAATCTCCAGTCAAATTGGTGAGTGATATTACGATATATTTTCCTTCTGTTATGTAAATATGTATATATATAATTCTTTATTAATTTAATATACAGTCCACCAAATTTTATATTTACCAGAATTCCTGGTGATATATATTTCATTTGTAATTAATAGGTCCAGAGCAGCTTGTGGGTATGACAGTTGTAGGTATCGAAGGGGGACATTTTTTGCGACCTAGGTGTCCCAAATTCCTACTTGTCTAACTGATAAATAATAATTATCTTTGTTCATTTACTGTTATGTACATAATGATACATTCAGATAAATGTAATTTTCCACAGTAACCGTATTTGTGTATACCTGAATTAACTTACTTACTTACTCTTTAGTAACCAGGGGAATGACTCTTAAATAACCAGAGGAATGACTTTAATAACCAGGGAAATGACTCTTTAATAACCACAGTATGTATAAAACTCTCATAGAATTTAATCTTTAAGCAAAAAAGTTATTTGACTGGTCGTCATCATCCCATTTGGAATTAAACAGTCGACTCGGGAAAGATGTCTCATGAGAGGAGAGGAGAATGGGGGAAGAGGTATACCAAGATGAGCGAAGGGAAGGTCACAGAGAGAGGCTCAATAGAGAGAAAAAGAAATCGTCTTA